>NC_044309.1:99102256-99402256 GCF_007474595.2 Lynx canadensis | reverse complement strand
AATTTACAAAATATCCTTTTCTTGTAGAGAGAGTGGGTCAATACGCGACTGAATATCACAGTTATTGGGGGGGGGGGGGGGGCTGTAAATAATCGTTGAGTGCTTAATATATGCCAGGCACCATGAAAAAAAAAAAAAAGCTCTTTGCAAACATTGTCACTCTCGTGAGGTTTTCTTTTATATACTACTATCTTTTTTTTTTTTTAACTGGAGATGGAAGAGGTTACTTACTGAATGTCGCAGATAAGTGTCATCGCAAACCCAGGTGTATGTTCTTTCTGCCTGTTTTCTTCTGCAGTTGCACCCAACAATCTTAGGCCACTGTGCTTTAATTTTTTTTTTAAACAGTTATTTATTTTTGAGACAGAGCATGAACAGGGGAGGGTCAGAGACAGAGGGAGACACAGAATCTGAAACAGGCTCCAGACTCTGAGCTGTCAGCACAGAGCCCTGCGCGGGGCTTGAACCCACGGACCCTGAGATCATGACCTGAGCCAACTGAGCCACCCAGGCGCCCCTGTGCTTTATGTGCTTTAAAGGCATACTAGTGATCACTAGTGTAGCTAAGTCTTCCCATCTATCCCTTCTGCTAAAGAAAAAGTAAGTTGTGGTGGCTGGGGGACTTAAAGTGATATCCACGTCAAGGAAATCTGGCAAAGCCCCCTGCGGAAAGCATGAAGCCTGCAGCTCGTGACCGTGAAGGCCAGGCCTTTGCCCATCCGTCCTGCATCCCGAGCCGGCCTCTGTGATGGGAAGAAAAGCAACTGATGATACTGTGGACAGAATATTCATGAGTCCAACGCGGAGGTTTTGTCAGGGGTGGGGCACGAGCCCAGGTCCGCCCGCGGTGCCCATTCCCTCCTTCACATACGCTCCCCAGGCGTGCCGACTTCCAGAGAGGAAGGACGTTTCCTGGGAGATGGAGAGATTTGGTGGCAGCTGAAGCCGCTGCAGGGAATGAATTTACCCAGGGAACTGGGAAAGGGCCAGCAGTTTCCGCTCCAGGAACAGCTAGCTCCCGGGAAGTCTTGACCTCTTTCCTAGCTTCGCGAGCTATTGGAACGCTAGTCCCAGGTGGCCGAACAGCAGGCTACTCCGCTAGTGGGTCATAGGGGGGAGTGAGCCGAGCTGGGCCAGCTGACAGCCCCCTCCCCGCCCCTTCCGCTTCCGTTGGGCTCCTCCCTCCTGGTGGTGCTAGGGCTTCGCCTCCGGCGGCCGGAAGCCACGCAGCTCTTACGCCCTATGGCCGCCGCGGGGTCCGCGAAGGTGGCGTTGCGGGTGGCGGAAGTGCTGGAGACCATCGTGAGCTGCTGCGTGGGCCCCGAGGGGCGGCAAGTTCTGTGTACGAAGCCCACCGGCGAGGTGCTGATCAGTCGGGATGGAGGCTGCCTTCTGGAGGCGCTACACTTAGAACATCCCATAGCCAGGTACCCGTGTCCCGCGTTCCAGCTCGTTATAGTGTCCCTTAGCCAGGTACTATTGTCCCATTCTCCTGCCCAGAGCCGGGCACCGCAGCCTATCTCCTGACCCTTCCTTAGAATGTACTATTGGGAAGACTGACCTCGGGTGAGACTATTGTATGCTCAGGGTTCGAGCGGTGTGCAATGGAATGTTCTTGGGGACGTCAAATCTTACCAAACTTCCAAGAACATTGATTCCCCCTCCTCCCTGTTCCACCTAACCCCAGAATCTTGAAATAGAACAAAGTAACTTGAAAAAAAGGAAAAAGTAATACTAAAGACATCAAAAGGACAGTATTATTTTATGCCTTTACCTGTGAAGCCATGGTTTCGACTTGATTTATTTGTAAGAAGGCAGCCCGCTGAAATTCTGAGTTGCTTTATTTCTTTTTTTGTACAGGATGATGGTAGCCTGTGTTTCCAGTCATCTAAGAAAAACAGGAGATGGTGCTAAAACATTTATTATCTTTCTTTGTCACTTACTCAGAGGACTTCATGCAGTAACAGACAAAGAACAGGATTCTTTGATTTCCAAAAATATTCAAACCCATAGAAGGCATTGGAAAAATTGTTGTCAGTGGAAATTTATTTCTCAGGCTCTTCTGAAGTTTCAGACACAAGTATTAGATTATATTATGGGCCACTACTTAAGCAAACACTTTTTGTCCATCTTTTCTTCATCCACTAAAGAGAGAACATTGTGTAGAAGCTCTTTAGAGTTGCTCTTAGAAGCATACTTTTGTGGAAGAGTGGGAAGAAATAATCAAAACTTTATTTCACAATTGATGTGTGACTACTTTTTCAAGTGTATGGCTTGTGAAAGTGGATGTGAAGAAGTATTTGAGTTAGTGGATGACTATTTTATAGAGTTGAACGTTGGTGTCACTGGCCTTCCTGTCTCAGATTCCAGGATCATAGCTGGGCTTGTGCTTCATAGAGACTTTTCTGTCTACTGTCCAGCAGATGGTGACATAAGAATAGTGATAGTAACAGAGACTATTCAGCCCCCTTTTTCAACTTCTGGATCAGAGTTTATTTTAAATTCAGAAGCACAGTTTCGGACATCTCAGTTTTGGATTATGGAAAGGACAAAAGCAATCATGAAACATTTACAGAGTCAGAATGTAAAATTGCTGCTGTCTAGTGTGAAACAACCAGATTTAGTTATTTATTATGCAGGACTGAATGGCATATCTGTCGTGGAGTGTTTATCCTCTGAAGAAGTATCTCTTATCCAGAGGGTTGTTGGTCTTTCTCCCTTTGTATTGCCGCATACCTCTTTGCGGTATGAAATCTGTAACACTGCTTTGATGAATTTTTGTAAGCCCCTTATCCTTAGATCCAAAAGGTATGTTCATCTTGGCTTGATTGGCACATGTTCGTTTATACCACACTGTATAGTACTTTGTGCACCAGTGCAGGGTCTTGTGGAACAGCATAAAAGTGCTTTACATGGAGCATTTAAAATGCTTCGGCAGTTATTTAAAGACCTTGATCTAAATTACATGTTACAAGCCAGTGATCAAAATTATGCATCAAGTCTTCTTACCTACAAGAATAGCAGAGAAAGTACGCCATTGCCAGAAATTGTTAATGGCTCAATGCAAAGCCCATATCAGGGCACAGTTGTAGAGAACAAAGGTAAGCTGGCAACAACTCAAACATATTTAAAAGTCTATTCAAATTTTGTAGTTCCAAGTATAGAATTAGAAACACATATTCCACGTTCAATACCAAAAGTGACACCAACAGATACATACCAGACAGATGAAACATTGAGATATTTATCTCTAGCCAAAACCAGGATAGTTGATGACAGTGAACCATTTATGGAGAGTAATTCTGCTAATTCAACAACAGAAAACACTAGAATAGAAATTTCTTATGAAAATTTACAAGTCACAGAAATTGCTGGAAGGGGAAGCATGTTAGCAGTGAGAGAGAAGTCACTGGAGATGTGTACATCCCACGGTTACTGCTTCTCATCTATACCAGCAGGTTGTGTTTTGCCAGCAGGTGGTAATTTTGAGTTTTTGTTACATTACTATCTTCTTAACTACGCCAAAAAATGTCACCAATCAGAAGAAACTATGGTTAGCGTGATAATAGCTAATGCTCTTTTAGGCATTCCCAAAATCCTGTATAAGTCTAAGAAGGGAAACTATAGCTTTCCACAAATATATGTAAGAACTCTCCATGCGATACAAACCCATCAACCCATGGTAAGCAGTCAGACAGGTTTGGAATCGGTAGCTAGTAAATACCAATTACTAACTTCCGTTCTTCAATGTTTAACAAAAATTTTAACCATTGATTTGGTAATCAATATTAAGAGACAACCTCAGGAAGTTTATGATCAAGATTCAGAAGAGGAAGTATAAAATTGGAAGTTTTTTTATTAACCAAAATTTTAACCCAACTCAAGCCATAAAGTACAAAATGTGACCACTGATTCTCAAATCAATTTGGTCTAGTTAGGAAAACATCAAAACTTAAAAAAAATCTTTAGAAGAACTACAGTAAGAGGCTAGCAGACATTCAGACCAAATATTAGACAACATTCTGGAACTGTTCTGAGGAGGAAGCCTTCCACATGATGGAAGCCAAGATATGACTGTGTGTCTTTCTTCCCCTTAAATTTCCCTGTGTCTCAGCTCTGTGTTAGTCCGTGTATATGCGAGAGGGTGTTCCTTTATAGTCCTTCTTACTTTTCTGTACATTTTTTCACTCTCTTCATCTGTCCTCCTTGCCTTTCTGTATTTATTTAGTTCATAGGATTATTTAATCTGAGATTTGGATAAGGTCTTCAAATGTCATCCTATTCTAATTGTTTATAATATTAAACATTATTTGCTTCATTTAAAATAATGTATTTTCTCTATTCCTAATTTCTAAAAAGCAATGAATAAAAAGTCTTGATTTCTTTTCTCAAGAAGCATATAAACTAAATTAGTTTTTACTTTTATATATCCCCTTATTTATTTCTGTTTTATGTGGAAAAGCCTGGATATATTTTTTTCACTGTCCATACACCACTGAATATGTAACTAGAAATATGACTTTGTGCATTGCAAACTTACTTTCATTTCTGTAGTTAAAAGTTAATTTCAGAAAGCTTATGAAATTCATACTGTATTTTCTCCTGTTCTCTAAGAGCTTGTAAAAATAATTCACGTATTTGCTGGTTTTTCTTATATTTGGTGCATAGCCAGAGTTCATTTGTAATAAAGAATTTGAAAATTATTTCTAATGTGAATTTCATATATTTATATTTTATTATAAAGGTTTATAAGTGCGAATGATGTGCATCTAGCCGTAGATAAGGACAGTGTCCTCTACTTTTAATAGTTCTCTGTAACACCCAAAACACCACTATGTTTATACCAAGTATTCAGAAGTGCCTGTTGAATAAAACTGTTACCTTAATCCATTCTCCTAAGTACATGTTTCCAACTTATGAAGTCAACAAATTCTTTTTTTTTTTTTAATGTTTTTATTTATTTTCAAGAGACAGAGAGAAACAGAGCACAAGTGGGGAAGGGGCAGAGAGAGAGGGAGACAGAATCTGAAGCAGGTTCCAGGCTCCGAGCTATCAGCACAGAGCCAGATGCGAGGCTCGAACTCAGGAACCACGAGATCATGACCTGAGCTGAAGTTGGTCACTTAGCCCACTGAGCCACGCAGGCACCTCACAAAGTCAACAAATTCTTAATGAGTGCTTTTCATGTGCCAAATGCTGACTCCACTGTGGTAAACTGTAGTTCCTGCCTCCATACCCCTTTCCTGAAAAGGTAATGACACTATCTTGGATTGATACTGAATTTAGGAAACCTGATTTAAAAATTTTAATTACAGTAAAACTTGAAAAAGCGATGACTAAGAACATATTAAACTAACATCTTGCAGTATCTCATGATCTTTTAAATTAACTGTAATTTCATTTTTTTAAGGTTTATGCCATATGATAGCATTATTTCATTTCTGAGATGGAGAGAGTAAATTAATTCTGTTTCTTGTACTGAATTCATAGATGTATGAACCTACTGTAATATTGCTGTACAATTTTTTCCATTCACTTTTTAAATTGCCTGTTAGATCATTAGATAGTTTTACTTTATTTTATTGTTGCTATTTTAAATACACCGTCATTGAAGGCATTCAAAGGCTTTTCTAGCCGTGCCCAGACATATGTCCTTGCCCAGACATATGTCCTTGCGTATGGTAGGCATTTTATAGCTATAAATAATCAGGAGTCCAGAAGCCCCTTTGTAAGCTGGGCCTGGGTCTTTGTATGTTTGGCACCTGGTCTAATATCTGGCACACAATAGTAGCCAATAAATGTCTGTTGAAGAACTATTTGTTGACTGAATCAGTCATTTGATCCTCATAGATGAGGTCATAATTATTTCTGTCAAAGATTCATGGGAAAGAATCTGTTTTGGGGGAGAAAGAGCAGAAAATGTAGAACAGGTCTACACGAAGCAATCTTTTTTCTTTTAAATCTCTTCTAATCTCTTTTAAAAAATATCCCTCAAAAATGGTGATAGAGCTTTCATGGGTTGTCTTAATCGTTTAACAGAATAACACCAGGGAGTTTACATCACCGGGTTAGACAGGAGAGCACTTTTAAAAATGTAATTACATTGTATTTAAACCCTCTTCCACAAAGGATTTGAGATGGCCTGCCTGCAGCAAGAGCAGACAAAATTACTGTAAAATCTGAATATAAATTAAAGAATCAAGACCAAAGAAAATATCAAAGATGAAGTCAAGCCCATGTTCCTATTTTCTGTTGCTGCATAGTGAATAACTTAAAACTAACTAGATTTGAACTACTATATTATTACCTCCCATGGTTGTGGGGGTTACCCAACCTTAGCTGGACAGCTTCCACTGTATTCTGTTGGTTCAGGCAATCACAAAGTTCAGCTGAAGTTCAAGGAGAGGGAACACAGGCCCCACCACTCAATGGCAAGAGTGTCAATGTCACATTATTAGAAGATCATGTGGGATGAGATACGTTGAGGCAGCTATCTTTGGAAAATACAATCTGCCACACCATGGAAGGGAGAAAAGGACAAATACGTGCTAACTTCTCAACTGGGATTTTTATTATTGTGTCCTGAAGTTACATGACCCCTTCCCACAAATGCATTTCCCTGATAACTTTTGTGAACCTCCTGATTTTTTTCCACTGGGCCAGCACAAGCTATTTTTATCCCCTAAACAATAGGCATTAGATTGTTGAATAGCCCTAACTCTTTGAAGCCAGGGGAGCTATTTAATCACTTTACACTGGAAGTGGAGTGGCATGGTGTCCATGTGTCACGCTAGGGGAGGGAAGAGGAATGCAATTGCAGCCTGAACTTTCATCAGATACTACTTACCCCCTCTCAAAAGGAATAGAATATGTCTTTCCCATCATCACAGCGCAGCAGAGAAAACAAAAACTACAGCTCAGGAGCCATCTATCTGTCTGTCTATCATGTTACAGTTACTCCTTGCAGCTTTGTAAGAAAGAGATTGGTGACAATCTAAACTCTAAGTGGATACACAAACTAAAAGGGGTAGGGGCAGTAATTTGGGGGGGAACATACATAGGGAAGAGGTAGAAAGGTAGTTTCTCAGTATGCCACTATGTGCTGGTTATTACAAATTTTGTTTTCCCAGCCAGCCTCTTCTCTGAAGCCTCGGCTCACTCACTGAACTGCCAACCTAGTCTCTACTTGGAGACTCACCCTTAACTTGTCCAAAACAGGATTGCTATTTCCCATCCCCTAAACCTGGTTCTCTCCCTGCTGTCCTGTCGTAAGTTAATGGTATCCACCACCTGTCCACAATGCTCAGGACAAAACCTGAAGAGACAACTTGACTCTAAACTTCACATCCCACAGCCAGTCTATCAGCAAATCCTCTGGTTCCACATATAAAATAGATTTCAGATCCTCACAATTGTTGGTGCGGCCCAAATCACCTCATCTCTGACCTGCAGCAGCCTCCTACAGCCTTTGTTTCTGTCTCATCTTGTACTTCTCTTGAGTTATTTCCCCCCAATTTTTTTATTTAAAATTTTTTATTTATTTTTAAAATTGTTTTAATGTTTATTTATTTTTGAGAGACAGAGAGAGACAGAGCACAAGTAGGGAAGGAGCAGAGAGAGAGGGAGACAGAATCCGAAGCAGGCTGCAGGACAGAGCCTGATGCAAGGCTCGAACTCATGAACCACGAGATCATGACCTGAGCCGAAGTTGGCGCTTAACCGACTGAGCCACCCAGGCGCCCTGATTTAAAAATGTTTAAATCCACAAAAATGTTGAAAAAACCATACAATGAACACCTACATACCCTTCATCTAGATTTTCCAACTGCCATTTTACCCCTTTGTCCACGTGCACATGCACATACATGCAAACACACGTTTTACTAAACCATACTGAACATACTGAAAGTAAGTTGAGGACATTATACTTTATCCCTAAATACCTCACTATGTATTTCCCATGAATAAGGACTCCCCTACATGACTGCATGGTTCTTTTTGGTTTTTTTTTGTTTTTTTTGTTTTTTTTTTTGTTTTTTTTTTTTTTTGAAGGAAGGGGCAGATGGAGAGGGAGAGAATCCCAAGCAGGCTCCACCCTCAGCACACAGCCCAACGTGGGGCTTGATCCCATGACTGTGAGATCATGACCTGAGCTGAAATCAAGAGTCAGATGCTTAACTGACTGAGCCACCCAGATGCTCCCAATGATTCTTTCAAAATGCAAGTCGTTATGTCATTCTCCAGCTTGAAGCTCTCCAAAGAGTTTTCTTTCATGCAGAATGAAATCCAAATGTATCATAATCTACAAGGCTCCACATGATCTGCCCACCGCTTATCCTTTAGATGACATCTCCTACCTCTCTCCCTCTAGCTTTCTTCCATCAGTTACGCCGACTATATCAACTAGGACAGGTTATGCTATACTGAGGCAAAAACTCCAAATCTCAGAGGCTTGGCGCAATACAATTTGTTTCTTGCTCATATTTATGTCTATTAGGGGTCAGCTGGGAACTTTGCCCCCATTGTTTTCTTCCTCATTCTTAGATTCTGGATGATGGAGCAGTCACTGTCTGAAGTATTTCCAATCATCATGCCAGAAAGAGAAAAAAGAGTTGTAGACAGCCTTGCATTCACCCTGTCCATTAAATGGCACATGTCATTTCTGCTCATGATTCGCTGTCTAAAATAAGTCATATGGTCCTACCTATGCACAGAAGAACTAGCTAATGCAATCTTACCTTGTACCTAGAAGGAGAGAGAACCAGCACATTTGGCAAATAGCACTAATGAGTACCCAAACTGGCCTTTCTGTTCCTTGAACATACAAATTCATTCCAACCTCTGAGCTTTCTACTTGCTGTTGTATTTACTTAGAACTCTCTTCCCCACTAATCTTTATATGGGTCATTTTCTTATTTAATTCAAGAATCTCTGCCTTAAGGTTACCTGTTCAGATGTGCCTTTCTTGACCTTTTAATCTAAAATAATGCCATTGCCTTCCTCATCACTGCCCTCATTCACAGTCTTCCTACCTTCTTAAGCTTTTTTTCGGAGCACATGTTATTGGTATGTGTGTTTATTTTTTTGTATTGACTGCCTTCCCCACTAGAATGTAGACTCCATAAGGACTTTGACTTCTTTACTTCCATATTTCCATCATTTAGGGTAATGCCTGACCGGGTAGGCTCTTGATAAAGTTCAGTTAATGAATGAATAAGAGTGGACCATTTAAAAGACTAAGGCTTCCTCCTCCTGAACAATGATCAAATAGACCCAACCAACATTTGCCTCAATGACCATTTTTGTTTGTGTTCAAAGCCGCCTAAATTCTGATGGACAATGGTGTTTTCGTAAAACACTAAATCACCGCAAAGCCCTGCTGGCCTGGAAGCCATTCTGTTCCCTCCAAGTGACTTAGCATATCTCCATTCTGAACAATCATTTATTCATTTTAAAGAGTAGACCACGGGGTGCCTAACGGTTCCATTGGTTAAGCGTCTGACTCTTGATTTCCGCTCAAGTCATGATCTCACCGTGTGTGAGATTGAGCCCCACATCGAGCTCTGTGCTAATGGCACAGAACCTGCTTCAGATTCTCTCTCTCTCCCTCTCTCTCTGCCCCTCCCCTGCTCTCTTTCTCTGTCTCAAAATAAATAAACATAAAAAAATAAATAAATAAAATAAAGAGTAGGTTTCAGTAGGAAATTTTATTTCCAAGTCAGTGTCAAAAGCCTCTCAGCAGCATGGATTGATGACATACTGTGTTACGGTTGAATCGCATTCCTGCTTGGGTTAACAGTATGGTAAAGTATGTGTAATTCTTTCAGTCTCTGTCATTCACTACTCCTTTAGATTTGGACTTAGCACCACGTAAGAGAGGGGCATTCTTATCCCCGCCATCACCAGTGCCAGATCTTATAAATAGATATCTGAGTGAAAACCTCCCTGATCATTGCAACAGAGGTCCTTACACCCAGATTAAACACACCTAATTGATGACTGAGGGGTTCTAATTATGATGAACTCCATTATCTGTGCCCCACTATAGGGAAATCTCTGCTGCAACAACAGAAATGTCCATTTTCTCTACACAGGGTGTCCCATGGTATATTTAATATTAATATGTATTCCTAAAGTACATATGTACAAAACGTGGAACTTGTATCTCAATTTACCCATCATTTTGTACTTAATTAACTCCCATACTGAATTCCTCTATATGTCTTAAAATTTACATTACCTTACAATATAATTAGCATAATAATTAGCATAGGTTTCTATTTTTTTTAATTTTTTAATGTTTATTTATTTTTGAGAGAGAGAGACAGAGTGAGAGTGGGGGAGGGGCAGGGAGAGAGGGAGACACAGACTCTGAAGCAGGTTCCAGGCTCTGAGCTGTCAACACAGAGCCCAACACAGGGCTTCAACACACTGACCATGAGATCATGACCTGAGCCAAAGTCGAACACTTAACCGGCTGAGCTACCCAGGTGCCCTTAATGTGGGTTTCTCATAGAATTCCCCCATGTAGTAATTTCTACTTTCCTACATGGACAAATGATAACGTGGGCATTAATTGAGAAGGGAGTTATATTAAATGCTCCTTGAGAAGACTTTGTTGGTTATTTAGAAAAAAGAAGTCCATTCATACATTTATACTATTTGCCATATTTTACTCTAACCCTTTTGAGAAGTAAGAAAAGATCTTTTATGTATGCATAAGAAGAAACAAAATTAACTACATAGAAAAAACAAAATAGGGACATTTTACAGACTGTGTTTATAGTCTACATTCTGAGGCACAGCATGGCAGAAAGAACATAGTCTTTGAAGTCAAGCAGACCAGTATTGCCATCCTGACTCCATCAGTTACTGGTTGTATAGCTGGACAAGTTGCTAAATACCTCTTCTATCTTAATTTCCTCATCTATGAAGTAGTAATAGTACATATTATATGGTAAAGATTAATAAGGATCTTGAAATCTTGAAATTAATAAAGATCCATGACAGGTGCCCAACACAAAGCCTGCCATGTTGTTAAATAGGAACTTAACAAATGTTAACTTTATTTCTTCCTTTGGTTGACTATAAAATACTAACTTTTCCCTTCTTCCTCCAATTTTTCAATTATACAAGCTAATCGCTGCCCTTCATGTGGCAGCATGGAAAAAAGCAGAGACTTTTGGGACCCATGCCAGCATGGACTATGGATATCACAGACATAGCAGAAATTTGTTGTGGCGTATTGTATTTCCTCCCATATTTTCCTTGCCATATGCTCTTTTTTATTATTTTTTTTTATGTTTATTTATTTTTGAGAGATAAGAGTGTGTGGGGCGGGGAGGGAGAGGGACACAGAATCTGAAGCCATATGCTCTTCTTATGGTAAGACCTTGACACTCTTCCCATGGAGTGGTCCCCTCCCCTAAAAATTGGACGAGCCCTTGTGATTACCCTGCCCAATAGACTATAATGAACTGACACTGTGTGACTTCTTAGATTATAAAAGGCCACCTCCTGGTTCTCTTGGAACCCAACCACCATGCTGTAAGGAAGCTCAAGCAGCTTGAGGAGAGGCCCAGATGGAGAAGAACTAAGGCCCTAATCCACAGCCCTGATGAAGTTTCCAGCCAACAGCGAAGCATCAACTTTCCAGTCATTTGAGTGAGGCTTTAAAGTGATCCTCCAGCACCCAGAATTCAAAGGTTTTTTCATACAAGCTATGCCTATTCCCAGTTGAATTAGATAACATAGTATAGGAAGAAAACTTTCCAGTTATATTTTAAGGATTTGCTGTTAATTTATGAGTAAGTCAACAAGTATGTTATTTAAGTGGAATGCCTTGATAGAGCTGTACACGTTGTCAAAACATTGACGTGCTTCTGAAGTGGTTTAGTAAATAGCTATGGTCTTGAGCCTTTCAAGTGCTGCCACCCTCCCTGCAATCCTTAAAATCACGTCCTACCACCCTGGTCTCCCGGTCTCCTCCCAGGACCCCTTGGAGCACCCTACAATTCAGATTAACGCCTGGTTCAGTGAGGGAATTTTCAGGGATCCTGCCCCAGTTTTTCAGTATCTACTTTATTTTTTTAAACATCATTTTATTTATTCTTTTAATGTTTATTTTTTGAGAGAGAAAGAGAGAGAAAGCACCGTGTGCATGGTCATGGGAGGGGCAGAGAGAGAGGGAGACAGAGGATCTGAAGTAGGCTCTGCGCTGACAGCAAAGAGCCCAACGTGAGGCCCAAACTCATGTACCATGAGATCATGACCTGAGCCAAAGTTGGATGCTTAACTGACTGAGCTACCCAGGCGCCCCTGGTATCTACTTTAATTGGTAGAGTATTAATCATGCCATACAGGTTGAAATATTGTGAATATCACTTCTTTTTTTGTTTTTTGTTTTTTTTAAGATTTTTAAAAATTTATTTAAGCTCTACACCCAACATGGGGCTTGAACTCATGATCTTGAGATCAAGAGTCGCATGCTCTTCTGACTGAGCCAACCAGGTGCCCTGAATATCACTTCTTACTACAATAATATATATATTGTGGTGACACCGTAATATTGGGTTTTGGTGATTTTTCCCATTTTGCTTATCTCTCTATACTCTGTTCCTCTTCTCCTTTCACATTGTATCCCAGCCACCACCCGCCAAACTGGGCAATCCTATGAACTACTTACCAGGTATACTTCCATATCTCTCACTCTGCTGCTTACAAAATCAGATAAAAATGTGCATACATATTCCTACATGTGCCTTCGGATTGTTTTTTACTTTCTTGGTTGAGACTTCCCTCAGCTCTTGTCTCACTCACTGCCCATCCCAGGAGGCAGAGGGACTTGCCCGACTGGTGAGTGTGGGTAGAAGAATTTTATGTGTTTACTCAGCACTCCCTTTCTTTCTCTTGGTTATGAGAAAGGAAGCATGGTCAGCCTCACCCCTGCAGATCTGCAACAGAAATCGGCAAGGCTGGGGATCCTGACTGGGTCCATGTGTCTGAGGCAGAGATGGAGTATCCATTCGTCTGCTTCACTTAGTTCCTTAAGCCCTGCAGACCAGTATAAGCATTATCAGGTGTTCCTGTCTCCCTCAGCCTGAGTCCCAGGTCTGCCTCCCAGTGAGAGGGGAGTTGTTTACTGAGTCCCCAAAAGTCCCATCCCTGCCAGAGACATCACCAGCTTTTTATTGCCAAGGGTCAGTAAATAAGCAGTGAGGACCAATTGGAACTACTCATGTCCCCACCATCACCTCCAGTGTGCCAGCACTCACATCTACACGTGCCTGAACCCTCTCCCACCTCTCCTCACCCCACCAGCTGGGAAGTAGGCCCCAGGAGAGGAGTGGAAAAGAGAGGCCAAACTCCACGTCACAGACAACTGAGCTCCCGTTGGGGGATGGGCTGTGAAGAGGACAGGATTCTGAGATTTTAGTTATCGGCTCCAAAAGTAACCACTGGAGGGCGCCTGGGTAGCTTAGTCGGGTGAGCGTCTGCCTTCAGTTCAGGTCATGATCTCGCAGTTCACGAGTTCGAGCCCGCGTTGTGCAGTGTGCTGACAGCTCAGAGCCTGGAGCTTGCTTCAGCTTCTGCATCTCCCTCTCTGTGCTCATACTCTGCCTCTGTCTCTCGCTCTCAAAAATAAGTAAAATATTTTTTAAAATTAAAAAAAAAGCAACCACTGGAATGGGCTTTATTTAGCCAAGGAGACCTAGGTGCTGTTACTTGGCATTATTAATTTTTTTTTTCCAGCTCCAGGGTGATTTGAGATTCTTAAAAAGCAAAGTTATTGGGAGAACCAAAGTGTTCCATGTTCCTTGCCACCGAGGAGCAATTCTCAAGTTAAATCTCCTGCACAGACATGAAGATGGCATCACATACAAGGGATGGAGAGACATCTCTCTGGTTCACAATTGCAGAACTTTCCATGGAGCAGCAACATTCCTGCTTCAGGTGCCAGGGGATCTCGTCATAAATTAGCTTAAAGAGTCCAATACTCGTGAGGAGGAAACTAGTGACAATGCTTTAATAAAGAAAGACAGTAAAGATGAGTGGAGTGATTAGATGAAAAAAATGTTTTGTTAATTTGAGAAGAGGGAAGGAATAGAAGGAGAAAGGGAAATGAGTTGTTCCAGGGTGATGGAATGAAGATATTAGTTCTAATCAGCATAGACTGCAAAACCACTGGGCACCAGGCATGTAAATAGCTTGCAATGGCTAAATAAGGTTGTATGTTGAGATCCCTGCTTTCATGTCCTGTTGAAGAAATCTTTGCCTACTGCAAGGTATGGACCTTTGGAATAATAACTAGGAAATCTGAGTGAAATACCGAATTTCAGTAACTCCCTCATGTATACCATATATATATACATATATATATGCACATCATATATATATATATATACACACACCATATATATATACACCATATATATATCATATATACCATATATATTTATAAATATTTATTAAAGATGTGTAATATATAAAATATTAAACACATCAATACGTAGAATATATGAAAAATTGAGCAATCTAGTATAATGCATTCACAGTGTGAAAACTATTTTACTACACCACAAGAGTGAGCTAAAGAAAAAAAAAGTTACTTTCAGGTTTTTAAACTTTCTCTTTTTAAATTTATAACAAACTTGCTTCAATCCATTCATCCAACAGAACGTCTTCACAGAAATTCTTTAAATAGTTCAGTACACTTAAACTTCTCCATTAGAATTGCCTTTTGACTTACTCTTCTCTGAGAAACTCCTCCAGTCAGCAGCTTCTTTGGAAATCCAGAAAGCAGCCTCCTGAAACTGTAACATGAACAAATCTGCAAAGATTTTGTAAAGCAGCCCAACGATTTTGCGTTTGTCATGCTAAGCACCTTTAGGAGGCAGCATGGTGTGACACAGAGAAGCACGCTTTGGAGCCACGTGACCTGTGTTTGGATCTCGCACCTGCCATTTTCTGGTTGTGTGACCTTAAAACAAGTTCCTTACGCTTGCTGTTCTTTTCTTCCCTCATCACCTCTTTCAGCTTCTCTTGTGTAACAAATCATCTTCAAACTTACTAGCGTGGAACAGCCAACATTTATCCTCTCACACAGTTTCCCTGGGTTAGGAATCTGGGAGGGGCCTTAGCTGGGTTGTTCTGGCTCAGGGCCTTTCATGAGGTTACAGTGAGGTTACAGCCAGGGCTGCCGTCTGAAGGCTTGACGGGGGCCTGAAGGATCCAATTCCCTCCCTGACATGGCTGTTGGCAGACGGCCTCCGTTACTCACTGCGTGGGCTTCATAAGCCTGCTGAATTGTCTGCATGACATGGCAGCTGGCTTACCGCAGGCTGAGTGTCCCCAGAGGAAGCAAGGAGAAAGTGCCATACCTTTTACAATACTGTCGCTTCTGCTGTATTCTGTTTATTAGAAGTGAGTCACTGAGTCAGCTTACATCCAGTGGGAGAGGAATTAGAGTCCACCTTGTAAAAGGAGGAATGTCTAACAATGTATGGTTTAAGATCATCACATCAGAAAAAAAATCACTAAAGTGAAACAGCGATGATAATATTGATCTTAAAGAATCAAAAGTAAACATCTAGAACATTACTAGTTTCAAAGTATGGATTCATTTACTTAGTATTTATTGAGTACCTACTACTGTATTTTTTTTAATTTTTTTTAACGTTTATTTATTTTTGAGACAGAGACAGAGCATGAGTGGGGGAGGGGCAGAGAGAGAGGGAGACACAGAATCCGAAGCAGGCTCCAGGTTCTGAGCCATCAGCCCAGAGCCCAATGCGGGGCTCGAACTCACCGACTGCGAGATCGTGACCTGAGCTGAAGTAGGACGCTTAACCGACTGAGTCACCCAGGTGCCCCCCTACTACTGTATTATATGCTAAGCATTAGATCGTGAGCAAAACCCAGTCCCCGCCCTCAGGAAGCTTACGGTTTAAAGGGAAGACTAACCAAAGAATACACAAACAAATGTGAAATCGCCATTTGACATGTGTTCAGTGCAACAGAGAGGGATTGGAACTACTCAGGAAAGCCTTCTCTGAGGAAAAGGTGTCAAAGCTGAGATCTCAAGGATGAGTAGGGGCTGCCTAGGTGCAGAAGAAAGAGAAGAGTATTCCAGCTGAAAGGGACAAGAGGGGTAAAACTTGAGGGTGGAGGCGTGGAGAGGACAAGGGACCCAATAAGGCTGGTGTGGCCACGGCCAAGGAAGCACTGTGCACGAAGGCAGGAGAGGTAACTCACCTGCTTATCTGTGTCTGTCATGAGACACTGGTTGCTAGGAAGCAGAGCTGACCGCAAAGGGGTGTGAAAGAACTTTTGGGGATGACAGACTGTTCTGTATCTTGATTGCAGTGGTGGTTATAAGACTATGCATTTGTTCAAACTCACAGAACTGTAGACTAAAGAGGGTAAGTTTTGCTACATATAAATTACATCTCAATAAACCTGAGTTAAAAAAAATATGCTTTTATGCAGGCACTTTAATGGAGGGGTACCATAACATTGAATTTTTCTACCATATGGGTTTGGATTTCTCCCCAACAAGTTTAACGCCTGCAATATCAACAGAAGAGTGTCCTAAGGAAATTTAACCTATCTAGCGGTGCTGTAGCTAAACCCTGCACACAGTCCGTAGGAGTGAGTTCAATGTGAGTGTGTGTGTTCTGCAGGGGGAATAAACACATATCAAAGTCAACCACATATAGTATCATTTTTGGCATTATAAGGAACATGTCCTCACAACGATGTAACGCCTGAAGGGAGGGAAAATTTCAAAGGTAATAAATCAAGTCGCTCTAATGTAAATGCTGACTTTTTGGTTGCTCTATCTTTATTCTGAAAAGACATTGTTGTGTGAATGCCGTTCTAAGATCAACAAGAATACTTCACAGCGTATTTAAGAGACCACTATTTTGTTGCAACGCCACTAACAGGTACCAAGCAAAACGAGTTTCCCTGTTACCACTTCCCTCATCCCATTAGTCACCGTGTTAGTTTCCTGTGGCTGCCCTAACAAACTACCAAGAATTGAATGGCATAAGACAACAGAAATGTATTGTCTTGCAGCTGTGGAGCTCAGAAGTCTGAAGTCAAGGGGGCAAGAGGGCTGTGCTCCCTCTGGAGACTCCAGGGATAATCTGTCCATTACCCCTTCCAGCTTCTAGTGGCTCCAGGGCTTTCTTGGTTTGTGACCACAGTACTCCAATCCTTGCTTCCATGGTCACATTGCCGCTTCCTCCTCTTCTGTCAAATCTCCCTCTGCCTCACTCTTATAAGGACACTTGCCACTGGATTATTTACAGCCCACGTGGATAATCCTAGGTAAACACCTCCTTAAAAAAACCCTTAACATAATCACATCGTTTGCCATGATCGGGTAACCCATATATGTTTTTGCCGTATAATATTCACAGGTTCTGGGGATTCAGACGTGGACAGATCTTTTTGGCTCTGTCTACCACAGTCACCAAGTTCTCTAAAGATTCTAGCATAGTCATTTTTTACAATAATATAAGTTGAACTGAGGCGTTATCTGCACAGAAGAAACGATGGGAGGTGGGGAACAGTTATGCCAGATTCAAACCCAGCCTGTATGACTCCAAAGTTTATGTTTCAATCACTAACTAATACGGTCACCTTCTTGCCTTTTGTGTGTGTTAGTTGTCAGTATGTTCAAAAGTGAGCAGTGATGGAAAGGAAGCACGGGCTACAATCATGCCAGTATCCCCTGGTGCTTGGTGTGGCAAGGGTTCCACGGACATAGGAAGCCATTTACACCAGCACCACCACTCCCAGAAAAGATCCCCCCTACTGAAAAATCAATATGGTGCACACGCGACCAGCAATTGAGTAACCAGGAAGCCAAATTCTTTCTGGTTCCTTCCAATTTACAGTTCAGTGCTCAGAGTTTCAGTCTGGCAAGTAAAAAATGACAATCATCTGCCTTCCCGATGAGTTCTTGAGTGGGGATTGGTGCAGTCTAGTGAGAAACAGCCCTGATCAGGGGCATTCATAATCAGCTTCTCATTTCGAAGCAGAGGATCTCTGCCCTGCCGGCCTAATAAGAACACTGGAGCATAAATCCTTAAGAGTTATGAAGCACTTTATATTTCATAAGCACTTGGTTAAAATTAATTACTCAATTAATCTCCAAGGATGATAACCAAATGAGTTCTTTTACAAATTATCATTATTTATTACCAGATCAGAAAGCTGATGAAGAGATTTTGCTTGAGTTTCCACAGGGAAAACTGGAGTCACTGAGAAACCAAATTCCAGTCTCTTCAAGGTCACTTAATGGAAAAGCAACAGGAGCCACACGCACTGCGGAAGTAGGACCTACCGAGGTGAGACACGGCAATCTGCCCATCTCACTGTGTGAAAGTCATGAGGGAATAAGACCCCTACAGCCTTCTATTTCTTTGTCAGCCACAACACTAGGGTTCTGCCCCTGCTTCTCTTGCTAACAAGATATTGAAGTCTTCATGCGAATGAAATGTTACATTCTGGAAATGTTGATTGACTTGCATATTAAATTAATAAAATTGGAACACCTGGGTGGCTCAGTCCGTTGAGCATCTGACTCTTAATTTTGGCTCAGGTCACGATCCCAGGGTTTTGTGTTTGAGCCCCACATTGGGCTCTGCATTGAGCGTGAAGCCTGCTTAAGATTCTCCCTCTCCCTCTGCTCCCCTACCCCACTAGCTCTTTCTCTCTAAAAGTTAAAAATTAATTATCATTAAGCAAGAATGTTTTGAAATCATGGATCCCTTAACTGGTTTTTACTGCTAGCTTTGCTGGTGATACGTCATGGCTGAGAACATAGGATCTACAGCCAGATGGCAGGATTTGAATCTCATTTACTACCTGGGTGACTTTGGGCGGGTTACATGCCTCAGTTTCCTTTTCTATAATATGGGCATCATGATAGTACCTGCCAGCTAGTGTCATTTTGAGGATTCAATGAGTCAGTATAGGTAAAAACATTTAGCCTGGTTCCAGTGCATAGTTGATGCCCAATAAACGAATCATATCCCCACTGTGCATTAAGGACATGGAAACTTTATCACCACAAGGAAGTCATGAATATATCCCCGTTTCTCTGTCTCCACAGCCTGGTACTGACCAAGCATCCAGAAGAGTCACTAACCCCCTCACTCCCCTCTTCCCTTTCCCTGACCCCTCCATGTCTATCGGTCTTACCCCATCTCTCTGTTTTTCTGTCTTTGTCTATCTTCTCTCTACCTCCCATTTCTTTTCACCTTGCTCCTCCTGTTTCCGCACCATCCAGGACAATGAGGGACCCTCCAATGAATTGTCTGAGTCTGCTTCTGAGAACTATTTTGTATCATAAATTATCAGAGAAAATCAACCAGGCCTGCAGAGGCATCTGAATTCACTCTCCTCACTGAACTGACTCTGGGCCTCTACCCCCACTTTTTATATCTATCTGTGTCTACTTTCTCCTCTGTCGCCACCTCTGTCTGTGTCTCTGAATCTCCTTCGCCTTTTTCTGACCGGCTCCTTGTTTCTTGGCCTGCGTGTCTTTGTTTATCTCTATATCTCTCTGTTGCTATCTCTTGCTCATGCTCTCTCACTCTCTCTGTCTCTGTCCCCTCAGCTGTGGGAGATGAACTCCCTGGGCCCTCTGAAGACCTTCTGGTGTGGAAGGAGAGGGAAAAAACCTCAGATCCTTTGTGCCTCCTCCTACATTCGGGTATGTTTGAGAGGACTGCTTTCCCAAACTAGAGTAACTGTCAGTACAACCTGGCAGGCAGTTCTAGAACTCCAGGGAGTCAAGTCCCTCTTGTTAGCCCCGAAAGTAGCAAAGACTATAGGCGGTGTATCTCCAAGCAGGTGTCTAAGTGGAACAGATATGTTGATCCTAACCAAGACAGGTTACATGAAAGTTAACTGGGCATATACTTAATGTCACACATGATTATGATTGTGCTGCACAGTAATTAGGCATAAATGGTGAGGGGCTGATGTAAGTGACTATAATTAGTATTACTTTTACACAGCTAAGCCAAATTTCATTTCCCCTTTCTATACTGCTAATTTGCCAGTATCTGTAATCAGTGTCAGTGTTGATAACTTCTTGATGTCCTATTCCATTTAACAGCCACGTCCTGTGAACATACACAGATCCAGACACACAGGCATACATGGATACATACACCATGATCACGCACGTGCGCGCGTGGGCGCGCGCGCACACACACACACACACACACACACACAGAGCAAGTCTGGATCCAATTCTCTAAAATGAGCATTCCTTTGTCCCTGGCTCACTAGCACCGCTCTGCAGGACAGAGGTTTACTCTTCTCCATCCATGAGTCCTTACCCTATTCCCCTCCTTCCTGGCCCTGGAGCGACAGAGATCTCTTGAGAAAGGCTTGACCACTGGCTGAGGTCATCTGCAAGTTCCTTTCTATTCCCGAAATTCCATTTAAAAATAGTAAGTGGGGATGAAAACATACAGGTGAGTAGGTTTTAGTGCCTTCATAATTATCACCACATCATCACCAGAAAAAAATGATAGTGACTGGATTTTAATATACTCCATATATTCTTTATATCCATAATCCCTTTAAATTGTGAGGTGGGCACTACTATCCATTTCCCAAATGAGAATACTGGAACTTACTGAGGTTAAGTATTTGCCCACAATCATGGAGCAAGTAAGTGGGAAGTTAAGATTCATATTCTGGGGATTTGAACTTTAAAGTCCATGATATGTCACCAACTTGTTCTTCTAGCAAAATATAAATAATAAGAACAAATATTTCCTTCCCCTGAATCTTAATTGTTTTAACTATGTTTGTAGGGCAGATCTGTCTTACTTTTACCGTGTTGGGAAGGAAGGCCTTGCTCTGCCCCAGCTGGACTTAGAAGCAAATTGACATGAGACAGATTAACAGGAGAAAATCAAATTTAATAGGAACACATATAAGGAATCCACCCAAACATGAAATTGCAAAGACGATGAGGCAACGTGGAGTTTATATGAGCTAAAGATGGGGTAGAGTCTGAGGATGCAAAGGGGAGAAAACCCATTAGCAGGAAGGTGAAAGATGTTTGGAAAAGCAAGTTTGCTCTATTATGCAGATAAGTTTCTTAGGTAAAGGAGAGTCTCTTAATAGCTCTCTTCCTGGTACAGACTCTCCTTTTCAATATAAATTTAGGCAGCTGAGGGGGAGGCAGAGAGCTTTTCCTGCATCTGTTGGGTTTTGATTACTTTTAACTCAAAATAATCTTTATGCCAAAGTGGCCCATCTTGGGGCAGCCTGCCCTTGGCCCCTATAATAGGAGAGAAGGGGTTATGGGCACTGAATACCTGAAAGGGGAGAGAGAAAAGAATGAAGAGGCGGGGAACACTGCCAATATTGGGATGTTTATTTAAACCAAACTTGTTTATCTTCCCTAAGTGTCCATGGTGATCATTTAGACAGTTCTCAGGATTGTGGAAGAAATCTGGGCATGAGGGCCGTGTCCAGCTTTTATGCTTAGGGCTGCTCTCAGAAGGATTTTCATCTCTGCGCATTAGGCAAATAGATCTCTGAGTGGTCCTCCCCTAAGCAGTGTCCTCTAAAGGCAAAATTGAGCTGTTCACCTGGAAGGAGGAAAAGGAGGTTTTGTGAACACAGATGAGGATGAGGGGTGGGGGCTGTCCCACTCACTGTGATGCCCCCATGGGCCAGGTCTGGGCTACTCCTTCCTTATAAGAGCTGTTCCTCCCTTGTTCTAGCCTTTGGATCTGCCTAGGAACAGCCTCTTCATTCTTGGCTCTGACTCCCTGAGCACAGTGAGTGGTCCAGAAATAAGCACGATCAATCAAAATTCATCCCTAGGATTTAGCCAACTGCATGTGGGGAAAATGGTCTCTCTGGTCTGAGGACTATGAGGTGTAAGAGACACTGAAGAACTCTAAAGTGTCCACTGTGGCCCTCTGTGTCCCTGTCCACTGTAGCTTGCACCCCCTCTTGCACATGACCTCAGCCCCTCACTGTTCCTTCCACTTCTCTTAGTAAAATCCAAATTGTCCAAACACGGCTGTTCATTAACCAGAATAATTGCTCCCTTCCCTGAGTACCACCCTTGAACAAATATTCTTGAAACTAGCTGAACTTCAGCTGACCCTGCCTGCTGAAGCCTTATACAAGATTCCACCTCCTTCTCAAGTTAGAACGCTCCTTCTCATGCCGACAGTTTTGAAAAAGACTTATGCTAATGGTGCTCTTGTTTTTTTCCACAGAGAATATGAGTAAGAGGTGCTGAGATGCTAGCAGCCGGACCACAACTGATGGAGAAGGCAGCCTGGGAGAGTGAAATTAACACGGGAACAGGTGCTGGAGAGGTGAGGGGGGGCGGGCCGCAGAGATGGAGGCAGAGACAGAGTGATATCCAATGGTGTTCAAGTTTCCATCCTGCTTCTTAAGCCTAGCACATCTGTTATTACCTTTTTTTTTTGTTATATAAGTGAACAAGTTAAAATGGTAGGATTTAAAAAAAAAAAAAAGGAGAATCACAGCAGTCCTCAAATTTGCCTATACAAACATAAAATGCTTTTATAATTCTATACTGAAATCAACCCAAATCTAGAACCTCTATATCCAGGAATAAGGGTAAATATTATCTTATTTTTTCAAGTAGCTCATTCCACTAGTCACTTCTGGGTAAATACTCAGTCAAAAATTCAGGGTTCTCCCCTCACTCCTTGTCAACCCCACTTTTGATTTTTGTTTAAGTTTATTTTTTGAGAGAGAGAAAAAGGATGCAAGTGGATGTGGGGTGGGGCAGAGAGAGAGGGGGACAGAGGATCTGAAGCAGTCTTCACGCTGATAGCAGACAGCCTAATGTGGGACTCCAACTCATTAACTGCAAGCTCATGACCTGAGCACAAGTCGGAAGCTTAACCAACTGAGCCACCCAGGTGCTCCTTGACCTCACTTTTGGGGATGAACTAAGTTGCTAGAGAACCAAGGTGTTAAAGGTAATTTTTAAAAATGTGATTCATACAGGGGCGCCTGGGTGGCTCGGTTGGTTAAGCATCCGACTTCAGCTCAGGTCACGATCTCACGGTCCGTGAGTTCGAGCCCCGTGTCGGGCTCTGGGCTGATGGCTCAGAACCTGGAGCCTGCTTCGGATTCTGTGTCTCCCTCTCTCTCTGACCCTCCCCCGTTCATGCTCTGTCTCTCTCTGTCTCAAAAATAAATAAACGTTAAAAAAAATTAAAAAAATAAAAAAAAATAAAAATGTGATTCATACAAATATGAAATGAGTACGTGTCAAAGATTTTATTTTACTCATTCTTTAATGAGGAAACTAGTAAGAAATAAAAACTCGTTCTAAGGAGGGGCACCTGGGTGGCTCAGTTGGTTGAGTGTCCGACTTTGGCTCAGGTCATGATCTCACAGTTCGTGAGTTCGAGCCCCGTGTCGGGCTCTGTGCTGACAGCTCGGAGCCTAGCCTGGAGCCTGCCTCTGATTCTGTGTCTCCCTCTCTCTCTGCCCCTCCTCTGCTCATGTTCTCTCTCTCTCTCTCTCTCTCTAAAAAATAAATAAACATTAAAAATAAATAAATAAATAAATAAAATAAAAATAAAAAACTCATTCTAAGGAGACTCCAAGGAAAACATATCTACAGGTAATCTGGAATATTGAATTGAATTTGCTGATAGAGGCAAAACTGGCCTCTTGCAATAAGTAGAAATCAATACATCCTCATTGGACAAAATTCATTTGCATTCCTTAGGTGGGAATTATTTGCATCTCTGTCAGCCTTTTACAGGTTAACTTCAGTCTCTACAGACTGGCAAAATAGTCAAGGGCAGTGAAAGACACAGACCCCTGTAGAATCAGATAATCCTGGAAGTTTCCAGAGATTTTGCCAAGAATTCCATCTGTACAATCTGATCCTCTACACAGGCTCTACTGACTGGCTTAAAAAGTGAATTTGAATAACTGAATTTCAGACATTTCCTGCCAAATGACACTATAAACTACTGCCAAACTAAAAATACTGTTTTCAGACAGTCCCCCAACCCAATTCGTGGGCATTGGAACAACATAATAGGCACTGGAATTTCTGGTTTTCCCCATGGATTGTAATTGTGGCAGGTTAGCCAGGCGCGTCGTCCGGGAAACCTTGTCACAAGCCTTTGGCTCCCCAACTTGAGATGGATGTGCAAATGGGCTGCTACTCAGAAGCTAGGGTTTCTATAGGAAGGAATCGGTTTTGGATTTCAAAATCAGACAAACACACATCTGATTATGGACTTTATAGCCCCAAGTAGGAAAGCCTGAAAATCATGGGGAAAAAAAAACCTGTAAAAACCAATACCCCTGTTATCTGGCCCCCACCTGCCTCTTGGACACATTGTGCTTCTATTTGGATATTTCATCCTAACACTTTATATTAGGAAGCCTGATGTATCACTTTTGGTTCAGTAAAGATAAGAAATAAAAATATTCATGGGGTGGCTCAGTCCATTGAACATCTGATTTCGGCTCAGGTCATGATCTCACAGTTTGTGAGTTCAAGCCCTGCGTGGGGTTGTGTGTGGACAGATCAGAGCCTGGAGCCTGCTTCCAATTCTGTTTCTCCCTCTCTCTCTGTCCCTCCCCCACTTGTGCTCTGTCTCTCTCTCTCCCTATCAAAAATAAACATTAAAAAAATTTTTTTAATTAAAAAAATTTAAAAAAAAAAGGAAATAAAAATATTCATGATCTGGTGGGATTGCTCCTGAGAGCTCATGGTGGATGTATTTACTCACAAACAGGAGATAAATTGGTCAAATGAGGAAAATTGAACATTACAAACAGGTGGAAGTTCAGCCTCCTAGATAGCTTCCCACTTCATAGCTGTGACAGAGGTGGAGACAGAAGCTGAGGGTCAGTGATTGCAAAGGCCAAGCCAAATGAAGTTTCACTACAGACCCAGGTGAAGGAGCATCAGATAAAATTCTAGATTACAGGTCTCCATACTGAGAGGAATTGTACACGTATGCCCCACTTAGTATGCTTTTCTCTTGTTCTGGGATGGCCCTCTGGGCTTAAATACCAAAGTTGGTATGGTACTCAGTAGCACACCAGTAGGTCCTTTCTATCATCCATTTCTTCATTAGTGTACATCCTAAACACATGCTGACTGTCATCTTGGTGTCCCTAAGTCCTCTAGTCTATGTAGTTGCTTATATATTTAATGTTGAAACAGAAGTGGCTTGAGTCTCTATCTTACACTGTGGAGAGTTCAGTGCCTTTCCCAAGATTTCTGCAAACCCCAAGCTGCAACCATTGCTGTGCTCACTCCTTGCCCAGACTTCCTGGTCCCACTAAACTCTCAGTCCACCTTACATTCCATTTCTGTGGTTCTTCTCTCCTCTCCATCCTTTGTTACTGTATAAGGGAAAAACAGTACACGTTTCTCTGATTTTCTCATCAATGCCAAAAGTTCATATGTAGCAAGGCATTTATCAAAGTTTAAGATAACCAGTACATGCACGATGCCAAACAGCACAGCAGATGATTCAAGATAAAACATGCTTCTTCTTGGGGTGCCTGGTCAGCTCAGTCACTTAAGCATCCGACTCTTGATTTTGGCTCAGGTTATGATCACGGGGTGGTGAGATCAAGTCCTGCGTTGGGCTCCACGCTGGGCATGGGGTTCTCTCTCCCTCTCTCTCTCTCTCTCTCTGTCTGCCCCTCCCCTGCTCATGCTCTCGCTTTCTCTCCAAAAAAAAAAAAAATCCTCCTCTTAAAAAACCTGGGGGAAAAATAGATGCAGTAAATGTGGTGAAAAGTTGATAAAGTCTAAAACTAGATGGTTACATAGGGTTAATTATACCATTTTTGTGATTTTTATTTAAGTTATATAGTTTTCATAAGAGTTTAAAAAATACATTGATCACGAGATCATGAAGATATTTTGCTGTCTTTGTCAGTTAGGTAACAGACTGCCACGACAGTCTCCAAAACACAGGACTGATGAGGTACATGTTTGTTACACTATTGCATAACAGTCTTGAGTCTACCCTCTTAACAAATTTTTCAGTGTATATTACAGTATTGTTAGCTACAGACACTATGTTGTACAGCAGAGCTCTAGAATTTATTCGTCTTGCATAACTGAAAGTTTATACCCCTTGAGCAACAACTCCCCATTTCCTCCTCCCTCCCACCCCTGGTGGTCACCATTCTACTTTGCTCCTATGTATTTGACTATTTTAGACTCTTTATATACTGGGATCATAGTGAGATATCACCTCCCAACTGTGAGGTTGGCTATTACCAAAACAAACAAACAAACAAACAAAAAACAAACAAACAAAAAAAACAAAACAAAAAACCCAAAAGACAAATGTTGGTGAGGATGTGGAGAAACTGGAATGCTTGTATGGTGTGTGTGGGGCGGGGGGGGGGGGGGGGGGAATGTAAAACTGGTTACAGCTGTTATAGAAAACAGTATGGAAGCTCCTCAACAAAATTAAAAATAGAACTGCCATATAATTCAGCAATCCCACTTTTCAGTATATACCCAAAAGAATTGGCATCAGGATCTCAAAGAGATATCTGCATTCTCATGTTTATTGCAGCGTTATTTATAATAGCCAAAATACAGAAACTACCTAAGTGTCTGCTGATGGTTGAATGGATAAAGAAAATGTTGTTTATATTGTTGATTTGCAAGCTCCCCAGGTGTAATCTGAAATTGGCCCCCATAGTGAAGGGCAGGGAGAGAGGGGAAAAAAGAGGCAGGCCACTTCAGATTGGTAGGTGGCAGATTTAACAAGCACAGAAACTTACATACAAGGCTTGTCCTGGGCTGCAGCAAGATAACTAAATTTCTGCACCCACCTACCAAATCCTTAAAGTTTATATAGAGGCTTAACTGGGTTCAGTCATATATACCATCCAGATGGTCTGAATAGCACAACATTATCACAAGGGTATGTCCTTGGGGAAGCCTCTGAGAGCAGGGAAGGCAAGCAGAACCCACGTTGTAAGAACCAGAGAGGGCTGTAAGAAGCCTCCAGTTGCCCAGGGCCGGTTCATGGGTCAACTGACAGTCACAGCCTCTTGATGACCTCCTCCAACATATGCATACAATGGCATATTATTCAGCCTTTTAAAAGAAGGAAACCCTGTCATATGCAACAACCAAATCCAGGTTCATATGGTCAACCTGAAGGATTTCATGGTAAGTGAAATAAGCCAGTCACAGAAGGCAAGATAGGGTCTTTAACGAGGCAATCAAGTTAAAATGAGGTCATTAAAGTGGGTCCTAATTCAATATGACTGGTGTCCTTATAAGAAGAGGTAATTAGGACACAGGCATATGCAAAGGAAAGACCATGTGAAGACAGAGCGAAAAGATGGTCATGTACGAGCCGATGAGAGGCCTCAGAAGAAGCCAAGCCTGCTGGCACACTAATCTTGGACTTCGCCTCCAGAACTGTGAGAAAAGAAATTTCTGTTATTTAAATCCACCCGGTCTGTTTTACTTTGTTATGGCAGCCCGAGCAAAGTAAGACACCGCTCATTTTAATGTAGAACAGTTTTATTCTCCACTTCACTGCTCTGAACTCGTGAAAGCCTCCCTTGGTAAATCCTTAACCTCATTAAGCCTCTTTTCTAAACAAAAGACCATTCTCTCAGGATATTTGCCCTTTAGTAGCACAGAGTACCCATAGAGGCTGAGAAATTAGTCTTTGCTCGAGTAAGATCAAACTCGTTGGCACATCAGTCTTCTTAAGTGGGAAGGGAGCAGGATAAAAGTCTATTCTTCCGTAATAAAGAATACGCCACCTCTTAAGAAGCTGGAAGCACCTACGGCCAGATTTTCTTTTGTTTGCTTGAAATGGCAGTTTCCCCCTTCCCAGTTGGTTCACGTGTACTCACACAGCCGTTCACTTAACAGTGGGTTATTAAGAGCCTCTTGTGTGCAAGCCACTGTGTCAAAGATAAGCCCATGAAGTCTTGCTTAAAGGGCATCACAGAAATGAACAGTAGCTGAAGGCGGATGTGGAGTTAAGGGAACAGTTCTGTTTTTCTTTCCTTTTCTTTTTAAAAAGAGCTCGGGAGATACACAGTGCTGACAGGAACATCTCAGTAGGAAGGGAGAGAAGGACAAAGGCAGGACCTTACAAGCTCGAGCAGGTGAGGCTGGGGTCCTCTTTGCACAACTGGTGAGTGCTGGGCCGGTCACCGTGGCAGGGAGGGAGCCACGTGTGAGTACTGGCACAGGTTCCTCAGGGGAATTGGGGCTGGGAGCACGCGAAAGTTCTCTTCAAATTTTCTTAACGAATTAAGAATCTAAGAAGTTGTGAATGCATTGAGGGAGGGGCTATTTGACGTTGGAGGAGAGAGAAAAGTGTAAAATTGTCTCAGAGAGTGGGAGAGTACATTGATGAAGGAAGCAGCTGTCAAATTTTAGGCCACCTCAGAATCACTTGTCCCTGTCTTTGGCATGTCTCTGAGATGGGGCCAGAGAATTGACATTTCTTCCTTCCTTCCTTCCTTCCTTCCTTCCTTCCTTCCTTCCTTCCTTCCTTCCTTCCTTTCTTTCTTTTTCTTTTCTTTCTTTCTTTCTTTCTTTTCCTTCTTTCTTTCCTTCTTTCTCTCTTTTTCTTTCTTTCTCTTTCTTTTTTTCTTTCTCTCTCTCTCTCCCTCTCTCTCTTTCTTTCTTTTGATTTTTTTTTTCAGGAAGAGAATTTAGTGATTCATCGCTTACATATAACACCCAGTGCTCATCCCAACAAGTGCCCTTCTTAAGGGCCCCTTTTAGCCCATCCCCCCACCCAACACCCTGCCAGCAACCCTCAGTCTGTTCTCTGTATTTAAGAGTCTCTTATGATATTTCTCCTTCTCTGTTTTTATCTTAGTTTTGCTTCCTTTCCCCTATGTTCATCTGTTTTGTTTCTTAAATTCCACAAATGAGTGAAATCATCTGATATTTGCCTTTCTCTGACTGATTTATTTTGCTTAGCATAATACACTCTAGCTCCATCCACATTGTTGCAAATGGCAAGATTTCATTCTGTTTGATGGCCGAGTAATATTCCGTTGTATAAGTTCAGGTGATACTGATGCTGCTAGCACAGGGATTTCATTTTGAGAACCACTGGACTAGGACTAAACCCTAGTTCTTGCACAGACATGTTTACTACACAGGGGCATTTGGGTAGAGGGCTGTGCAGAAAAATTCTTAGAATTCCAGTAACAGAAGAGAGTTCCAAATGGGGATCCAAAGTGACTCTGTTGCCAGCACTGATAAAATCGATGGAGAGAAAGGAAGATGATATTAACACGCACAGAGAAAGGGAGCTAACCTACTTCTTCTGAAAAGTTTGAGAAACAGATGACAAAATGGCTCCAGCAGCCAAGCACACAAGGAAGGTCCTTTCACAAACAATGGTCATTTAAGATCTTAGAAAGTCCTATAAGATGGAGTCCACAGTAGTGGGTGGAGAGATACGGAAGATAAAGACTGCCCAAAGGAGCATCCTGCCCATTCAGCCATGGGAGTAAAATGAATGATCAGATATTATATTTGGGGATTCAAGCAATTTTGGCTTCCATCTGGAAATGTTGACTTGATGGTTGTTACATGATAGTTCCAAAAGTTGGTTGATTTCTTCTCCAGATAATTTTGGTAATGGTGTCTATTCCACAGTTCACATATTTTCAGAAGCTCTGGAAAAGAGGAAATAAGCAAACGACAGTCATATTCCAGGTAGTAAATGGCAGGGGAATTGGTGAAACCAATGTCCAGAAACCAGAATAATATCAGTTTTTTCCCTCCTTTCAGACTTGATCTTAAGATGCTCTCAATGCGTCTACTTCCCCAAGTTGCCTCCTCAGACTTTAGCATCCTGTACTTGGCTATTTTTTTAAATTCATTTATTGCTTAATTTACATCCAAGTTAGTTAGCATATGGTGCAAAATTGATTTCAGGAGTAGATTCCTTAAAGCCTCTTACCCATTTAGACCAACCCCTGTCCCACAACCCCTCCAGTAACCCTCTGTTTGTTCTCTATATTTAAGAGTCTCTTATGTTTTGTCCCCCTCCCTGTTTTTGTATTATTTTTGCTTCCCTGCCCTTGTGTTCATCTGTTTTATATCTTAAAGTCCTCATATGAATGAAGTCATATGATATTTGTCTTTCTCTGACTAATTTTGCTTAGCATAATACTCTCCAGTTCCATCCATGTAGTTGCAAATGGCAAGATTTCATTCTTTTGGATTGCCAAGTAATAGTCCATTGTATATACATACCACATCTTCTTTATCCATTCATCCGTCGATGGACATTTGGGCTCTTTCCATACTTTGGCTATTGTCAGTAGCGCTGCTGTAAACATTGGGGTGCATGTGCTCCTTCAAAACAGCACACCTGTTTTATTTATCCCTTGGATAAATACCTAGTAGTGCAATTGCTGGGTCGTAGGGTAATCCTATTTTCAATTTTTTGAGGAACCTCCATACTGTTTTCCAGAGTGGCTGCACCAGCTTGCATTCCCACCAACAATGCAAAAGAGATCCTCTTTCTCTGCATCCTCACCTACATCTGTTGTTGCCCGAGTTGTTAATGTTAGCCATTCTGACAGGTGTAAGGTGGTATCTTATTGTGGTTTTGATTTGTATTTCCCTGATGATGAGTGATGTTGAGCGTTTTTTCACGTGTCAGTTGGCCCTCTGGATGTCTTCTTTGAAGAAGTGTCTATTCATGTCTTTTGCCCATTTCTTCACTGGATTATTTGTTTTTTGGGTGTTGAGTTTGAAAAGTTCTTTATAGATTTTGGATACTAAGCCTTTATCTGATATGTCATTTGCAAATATCTTCTACCATCCCGTCGGTTGCCTTTCAGTTTTGCTGATTGTTTTGTTCTCTGTGCAGAAGCTTTTATTTTGATGAAGTCCCAATAGTTCATTTTTGCTTTTGTTTCCCTTGCCTCCAGAGACATGTTGAGTAAGAAGTTGCTGCAGCTGAGGTCAACAGGCTTTTGCCTGCTTTCTCCTCTAGGAGTTTGATGGCTTCCTCTCTTACATTTAGGTTTTTCATCCATTTTGAGTTTCTTTCTGTGTATGGTGTAAAAAAGTGGCCCAGGTTCATTTTTCTGCATGTTGCTGTCCAGTTTTCCCAGCACCACTTGCTGAAGAGACTGTCTTTATTCCATTGGGCCTTCTTTCCTGCTTTGTCAAAGATTAGTTGGCCCTACATTTGTGGGTCCATTTCTGGGTTCTCTATTCTGTTCCATTGACCTGAGTGTCTGTTCTTGTGCCAGTACCATACTGTCTTGATGATTACAGCTTTGTAATATGTCTTGAAGTCTGGGAGTGTGATTCTTCAGCTTCGGTTTTCTTTTTCAAGATTGCTTTGGCTATTCAGGATCTTTTCTGGTTCCATACAAATTTTAGGAATATTTGTTCTAGCTCTGTGAAGAATGCTGGTGTTATTTTGATAGGTATTGCATTGAATATGTCGATTGCTTTGGGTAGTATCAACATTTTAACAATGACTTCTAGAACTGATCCATTAATTCAGCAAAGTCACAGGATATAAAATCAGTGCCCAAAAATTGTTTGCATTCTTATACACCAATAATGAAACAACAGAAAGAGAAATCAAGGAATTGATCCCATTTACAATTGCACCAAAAACCATAAAATACCTAGGAATAAACATAATCAAAGAGGTGAAATATCTATACACTGAAAACTATAGAAAGCTCATGAAAGAAATTGAAGAAGACACACACAAAAAAATGGAAAAATATTCCTCTACTTGGCTATTCTGGAGGTCATGTTGCTAATCTCTTCAGGCATGCCCAGTCTCAAGTTCATCTCTGACCTCTCCACTCTAACTGATCACTACACTACTATCCATCTCTGGCCCAGTTTTGCATTAAGAGCTCACACCATCACCAATCAGTACAGGGCAGTGTGGAGCAATTCTCACCTCCATATTTTTATTCATATATTCATTCACTTATCCATTCACTTAAACATTGAGTGCTGGGGCGCCTGGGTGGCTCAGTCGGTAAAGCATCCGACTTCAGCTCAGGTCATGATCTCACAGTCTGTGGGTTCAAGCTCCGTGTTGGGTCTGTGCTGACCACTCAGAGCCTGGAGCCTGCTTCAGATTCTGTCTCCTTCTTTCTCTGCCCCTCCCCTGCTCATGCTCTGTCTCTCTCTTTCTCAAAAATAAATAAACATTAAAAAAAAAAAAAAAAAGAAACATTGAATGCCTACTGTGGATTAAGAACCAGAGGCCATAGTAGGATCCTAGAGCCTGGGGGTTGAGAGATGAATATGACACAGGTTCTGCTGTTGAGCAGTTCACAGTATAGTTAGGGGAGATAGACACATTAACAAGTAGTTGCCACGTCATGTAATGCACCAGTGGAATTATGCACACTGTATTATGGTACAATGGAATAAGGAGTAAATAGCTGCACTTGGGGGAGAACACAGAGACTTCTCAGGGGAGGTAACAATCGATCTGTGTCCTACAGAAGTTTTCTACTCCAAGGAAAAGATAAGGGCATTTCATACACCAAGAATGGGGAGGACTTGAAGACCCAAAGGAGTATGACATATTTTGGAGATGGCAGTTGGTCTGACAAGACAAAATAGGCAGTTTTGTGTTGTGCTTAATTGTGCAGGATCCAAAGCCAAACTATATGGGTACAAATTTGGCTCTTACTCCCTGTGTGATTTTAGACAAGTTATTTAACCTCTCTGTGCCTCTGTTTTCCTACATGTAAAATGTGGATAAAAACAGATTCTATCTGATAGGAGTAATTTGGAGATTTAATGAGTTAACACATGTCACCTTTAGAATAATGCTTTGTATATTGTAAGTGCACAGAAAATGTTATTGTTGCAGACATCTCTGGATGTTGCCATCACCACCATCATCATCATCGCCACCACCACCATCATCGTCATCATCCCAGCTTTGCCTTTTTCTTTTTATCCTTAAATCTAACTCATCATTAAATCATCTCTTTTCTACCCTGTATTCTAAATATTTCTTAAATCCATATTCTCATCACTGTCCTTATTACTGTTATGTTACTTTAAGCTCTCATTGTCTCTTTAATACTTGGAAAGTATGATACTTGAAGAGGTTTAGCTCTTAGCCCCTATGCCTTTTCCAGACATTTCAAGCTTCCTATCCAATAGATTTTTCCATGGAGCAAAGAAATCAAAGGAGATAATGTTGGAAAGGTAATCAGTGACTAGATTATAAACAGTCTGCATGCCAGGATAAGAAGTTTTGACTTAATTCTGTAGCTGATGGAGAGTCATTAAATATTTTAAGCAGAGAAATGACTGATCGGGTTTGCATTTTATAAACATGAGGTGGAAATTCTAGAGATGGAATATATAGGTCTCTCTGGAAGATTGATTGGGGAGGAGGGGATAGGGTAAGGGAGGAATCAAGATGATCCAGTCCCCTCCAATCAAGACCCCCCCTAGTATTGACTGGAGATACTTGGTGGATGGGTTATTATCTTCTGACATGGCTAGAGCATGGAGTTTGGGAAGAAAGAGGCTAGAAATGAAGCTAGAGAGAAAGAATGACTTCAATCACAAAGCATTTGGGGCTTTTTCCTCTGAATCCAGAAGGACTTCTGAGTCCAAAACTAAGGGTGCAGAGGTAGATGCTTTTTTTTTATTTGGGAGAATGAGAACAATGATTCTTTCCCATTGGCCTCTCTTTTCTGTACATCCTATTATGATACTTTTCCTTCCCTAGTCTTTGCCTCCCTTTCCTTTTCAGGCTACTTAAAATTTAACCATCATTAAAAAACTGGTGAAAACTCTACTTCCTGTAAACATCTATTGTATCTGACTACTCTACCCCACACTAATATCTGTTCTGATTGCCCATCATACTGAATGTTTAGATGTTTTGTCTACTACATTAAATTACTGCCTTTAAGAGTAAAACCAATAATTGAGTCCTCAAAAGGCACATAGCAGGAACCCTAAACTCCTTTATGGATTCAGAGAGCATTAGAGGGAAACATTGAGATCAACTTATCTTGTCTAGTGGTGTCCACCTGGAATCTAACATTCCAAGCTATTGTCATTGTGTCCATATGCCATATTTCTTGTTTTAAGATCCTAATAGCTATTGTACAATTTCTTATATCAAGTCTATCTAAGATCCTAATAGCTATTGCACAATTTCTTATATCAAGTCTATCTAATCTGCTTTGATAACTCTATCAATCCAGTTTTGTAATTCTGGTGATCACATAAGAAATGAATCAATGATTTAACAAACTGCAAATCAGTAGAAAAATCTTTCAAAAGATGGAGGGCATGAAGAGAGGACAAAACATTCCTTGGTGGTAGAAATTAGCAACCACTGCTCTTGGCCAACAGTCATGCTAATGAAGGCCCTAGTTGAGAAGCTAGCCAGGGTCATAACCGACTAAATAGCTCACCTAGGACTAGGATGCAGGTCTCGATGCATCCTGGTGCTTGGAATTCAGTACTGCTCCACTGAAGGGTCCTTATCAGTACTAGGAATTACTACTGACATGTGCAGGATGGGAGAGAAGGAGCTACCATTTGTTGAGAGTTTAATATTTATTAGTCACTCTATTGGGTGTTTTGTTATGCATTATTGCATTTCTTCTCCACAAAAAAACCTTTTAATTTCATTTTGTTGTAATAAAAAGATTTTTTTAGGTAATGAAATTGAGACCAAATTAGGTTAAGAAATGCTCCCCAGGTCCACCAAGTTGAAAGTGGCAGAATCTTTCCAAATTCAGGAACTCTCTGGCTCTTAGGTGTAGGTGTATTCACCTGATTTTTGAGAAAAGTGTTACAGGAAGCTTGAAAGGTTCTGGGAAAGATAAAGGCCCAGGGCTAAAGAAAGCACTGAGGAAAATGAGAGAAAGTCTCAAGTAAACTAGAAAATTCTTTAAAGCTTGTTCTTTTCAGAATCATTATCTGGACTGAGCCTCATTCTTTGCCCAGTACTGTACCTCAGCTCTCTTTCTGTTGCCACAGCCCAACCCCTCCCTCCTTCTTCCCAAATCACGGTGACCTCCATGCACTATGGGGCAGCTATGGAGATGGGCAGTTTGGCTATGAAAGCACTGCTAACTCTGTCTCTAGCCTCCTCCTCTCCCCTGACATCTCTATTACTTGTAAAGTCAGATATCATGTTGAACTTCAAATTTAGAACGTGTGTTCATTGTAAATTAGCTCCTCTTCCACTATTTCCCATTTCTATGATGGCATTATGATTTTTTTCATCAGCTGGGCTCAACACTTAGAAGTGCCTCTTGTCTTGTTCCCATACAGGTCTAAGATGTACTTCCCTGATGTCTTTCACAGCCTTCTCTATGATCCAAGGTCACTACCACTGCTCTGTCATGGCCTTCATGACCTCTTGCTTGGATTATAGCAATAGCCTCTTGTTTCCCATCCCATCTCACTCAATCACTTTCTCTTTCCATCCATCCCATATATCTCTAACAGATTAAGTTTTCTAAAGCTCTGTTCTGATCATGTCCCATTACTCCTTAAAAGCCAGTAATATTTTCCTGTTGCTGCCCAAATAAATACAAATGCTCAGACTCCCATGCAAGCTTCACCCAATTTCATTTCTCATCCCTGATCTCCCATGTAATATCTCCTACAGATAAAAACAGTAAAGCACTTTCATATACTGTTTCCCTCTGGCCTTTCTATCTCTGTGCATTTGCTGATACTGATATGCCTTATGCTCATCTCTCCATCCTTGCTGTCATTTGGAATCCTATGCAGCAACCTTGGATCTTCCATAAAGTAACTTTCTAATGACCCCCAGCTTAAACGTTCTCTTGTTTTTAGCCTTTTTGTTTGTATTTTTAGCCTTTTAGCATCTCTCTCTCTCTGACATTTATCAAGACAATTATAGTTTGGTTATTTCTTTTCTTATGTAGTGGGCATAAATGTACAACTAAAATTCAGAACGGCAAGGGTCGCCTGGGTGGCTCAGTTGGTTAAGCGTCTGACTTCAGCTCAGGTCATGATCTCAGGGTTCGTGGGTTTAAACACCGCATCAGGCTCTGTGCTGACTTCTCAGAGCCTGGAGCCTGCTTCAGATTCTGTCTCCCTCTCTCTCTGCCCCTCTCCTGCTCATGCTCTGTCTCTTTCTCTCTCAAAAATAAACATTTAAAAAAATTAAAAATAAAATAAAATAAAATTCAGAATGTCAATAAATGTCAGTTCGAACACCATATATATCTGACTCTGAGTCCCAATGCCTCCAGATGAGTGGGAAAAAATCAATCTTCTCCAGGAATGAGTGAGAATCTAAGAAGCCATGGTATCCACAGGTAATGAAGGTTAAGAGCCTTTAGCTTCTAGCCCATCATTTGGTTCTGTGATCTGAGCCTTCGCAATTCCTTGAAGGAAGCCAATTGTCTGGGACGTACCTTCTTTCCATGGCCCACTCTTCCCTGCTAAGGTCTGTCCTCCTGTTTATGGTGCTGGTAGAAGGAGGGACAGGCTCCTGCCTCCCATGGATCCAGCTGAATTCTATTCCCCTTCTATAGGAGTGGGGGTGGGGAATCCTTCTGCTCTCTTGGCCTTCAAAGATAATCCTCATCCTCTGCCTCTCCTTACTGGTTATCCAATATTTTCACAAAAATCATAAAGCCTTTCACAAAAGATTGAAGAAAAGATTGTCTTCCTGTATTTCTGTAACATAAACCTCCCTGAGGCAAAGGAGCCAGTGAGCCCAGCGACCTTCTCAGCCTGGCAGAGGCAGAGAACAAAACACGAGTTCTTCCATCCGGAATCCTGCCACACTTGTCTACATTACCTGATGACAGCAATAGCCTTCTCAGGTTTCTATCCTTTGCAGCCTGTGCACATTGCAAAAATATCTGGCTTCACAAATGGGCAGGATTCAGGAGGATTCAATCATCAGGAAATGTCCAGTTTTGGTTTGGTTTTGTTTTTCCTCTACCACAACCATCACACGTCCTGTTGGTTCTCCTTTCTCTGCCCTTGGACAAAATCTCTGACAGATCTCTTGGCTTTACCTCCTGTCACTTCCAAGTATTAAAATGCTTCTATTGGGGCGCCTGGGTGGCGCAGTCGGTTAAGCGTCCGACTTCAGCCAGGTCACGACCTCGCGGTCTGTGAGTTCGAGCCCCGCGTCGGGCTCTGGGCTGATGGCTCAGAGCCTGGAGCCTGTTTCCGATTCTGTGTCTCCCTCTCTCTCTGCCCCTCGCCCGTTCATGCTCTGTCTCTCTCTGTCCCAAAAATAAATAAACGTTGGAAAAAAAAAATGCTTCTATTTCCAGTAATTTGGAAATCTGGACCGATCCAATGGTAGACTTTTGCTGTCTCCTGTAGTTCACAGCACCTTCCCTTTCCATTGCTCATGCCTAACCTGCACTCAGAATCCCGGACTCAGGAGAGGGCCTGTGTCTGTGCTGACTCCACAACCTCTCCTGTATCCCGGGTGCTACTAACTCTTCAACATTCAGAGCAACGAGTGGAGGGGAAGACGGATGGCAAGAAATGGGGCAAGATGCGATTATTTAGCCAGTGCTATTTGAACATCTCTCTTGGCTACTGAATGCCTTCTCTCTTATGGAAAAAGCCTAAATGCTGGCTTGCTTTTCTTGTGAGGAATGTCTGTGGATTCTTTGGAGGACACTCTTCATGCCCACTTCCAGACTTCCACAGTGCTGTATTATGTGTGTCATGCACTCTTTGGATAAGTCCCATGCAGCTCTTTCTCTTGTGCCCACCTTCTTTCCCTGGTGTCCACTTGGCCTGCCCAGAACTCTTTGTGCGGGCTTGTCTCTCTTGTCCCCTGCTCCCATTGAAACCACGCAAGATCAGGCCACTCGCCTTGTCCTGCCACCAGGGGCCATCTGTGGCAACCTCTGTCTTCATCAGGTACACACCTAAACTCTCATGGTTACATGTAGATTTCCTGCTCTTGTGGCAGAACTGGTGCATCCCAGTGAGCATTTAATTGAGGACTAGGTGAGCTGTCTCTTTCCCTTGGCAGATTTGAGAGGTTCTCTTGATGTTTCCTTCACTTGGCTTAGGATGGAGGAACATTCCAGAACCTGCTCTCCTAACCAACAACTCTCTTTATACTTTTAAAAGAATTTTTTAAGTTTATTTATTTATTTGAGAGAGAGAGAGAGAGCGCGAGCGCGCACAAGCTGGGGAGGGGCAGAGAGAGAGAGAGAGAGAGAGAGAGGGAAACACAGAATCTGAAGCAGGCTTTGGGCTCGAGGTTGTCAATGCGGATCCAAAGCAGGGCTCGAACTCATGAATCGTGAAATCATGACCCGAGCAGAAGTCAGATGCTCAACCAACTGAGTCACCCAGGTGCCCCTTGGCAACTCTCTTTATAGAAAGCCTTTTTCTGCCACTAAATCCCTAGCTTTCTCTTAGACAAGCTGGAGGTGGTGACAGGCTAAGGGCCATATGATCACATCTGGCCACTTTTAACAAGTCCTGAGTAGAAGTGCCCTACATCTCTTTTTAGAACTTGTTGTACTCCTTAGCTATTTTTCTCAGCTTTGGATTTCAGCTGAAATTCTGAGACAACAGAAATACCTGTTGTATTAAATAACCTTCAAATCCATTCATTTTTTTGGGTACATGAACACAATATAGTAATTAAAGAAAATGACTATGGAAAAAAAAAAAGTGGACTTCATCCTTGTAAACATATTCTGAGCACCAGTTGGATTAGGCAGGTTGTCTGTCTCCTAGCCCCTTAAGTGTTGGAAAGAGGCCTATTGAATAACCTTTCTTTATCACCTATGGTAGGTCTTTCCTTGATCATTTTAATTTATTACATGGCAAATGTTGATATAAGTAATTACATTTCAACTGCATGGGGGAAGTATTTTTAAAAATATTTGTAAAACTTTACTTTTAAAAGCTGAGGTGCATTTGGAAAACTTAAGCTTCTCCTTATACTCAAGTGCTGATTCTTTTCTGAACCCAGAAAAAGGACTATTGCATTCACCTATTTCCTACCCTAACATGGAAAAAAACAGTTACACAGTGTTCTAGAAGAACTGTTTGCATGAGAAAAAATAGCTTTTAGATTCAGGGAGAACCTTCCTTACCATCCAAGTGGCTTATGAAATTGAGAAGCCCATCCAATGGCAGAGTCAGAACCTCAGATTGCGGGCATTGGCAAATGGTTGTGGGTGGAGCCCACAGGCAGGCTCTGCAAGGGCCTGGAATTTAACCTTGTGATCTGGAGGAAGTGCTTGTGTTTGCATGTGTAACATGTTTTTCTTTCAATCATTAAAAATCATTAATCCTGAGTTTATCTGTGTTTCCCAGAGTGTGGACTATGGACCACCTGTATCAGAATCAACTAGAGAGCACGTGTAAATGCAGATACCTGATCAGGACCATGGGGTCCACCAGCCTCTCAAGTTTAGAATCCCTGTAGGTTTCACTCTCCTTGTTGGCACAGGCACCTCGGAGAGGCTTCAGGCCGAGGGCTGTCTGTCTTCTTGTAAAAAAACCACCAAAACCCCCGTTTCAACTTCCTGTCTTTCCTGGTGCCTTGTTTTCCTGAAATAGTATCATGTGGTCCTCTACTAGTCTGTGATTCTTTGTCTTTTTTTCCTCCATTTCCTGTCTTCTACTCTTCCCACTCCCAATTCATTGAGATCATAGTTTTATTGAGTCAACCATGTTGAGTTATTGAGTTTATCGAGTCCTTATGTTTCCATTTTTAGGGAAATCATATAGTTTAGGGAAATCATATAGTTCCCATGTCTCTGTCTGAATCAGTTGCACTCTGGCCAGGATTGATCTAAGATGTACTCCATGACTGGGATTTTTTTTTCTACAACATTCCAGAATACTTTTGACATATACTTGACATTTACTTCTCAAGTTCTACAACTTGATTTCATGCACAACTGTGAAAACTTGCCTGGCCTAATTCAAACTTTAGAAACCTTAAAGTCAAAGGCCCCGCCCACACATCCAAATCCAAGCCCCAGAGTCACAAATCTGTGACTGTTTTAATTTCTCAATTATTTAATTTCTCAAAAATTCCACTGTTTTCATTTCTCAACATTCCCAGCCAAGGACCAAACGCTGGAATCTTTGAGGGGTCAGGTCTCTTCTCATCTGAGTTCTTAGCCAATTGAGAAGCAAAACAAAGGAAGGCAGATGGAGGCCAAAATATCATCATCATTAACAATAATAATACGAAGGGGTGCCTGGTGGATTAGTCGATTGAGCTTCTGACTCTTGATTTTGGCTCAGGTCGTGATCTCAGTTTGTGAGGTGGAGCCCCACATCAGGCTCTGTGCTGGTGGCATGGAGCCTGCTTGGGATTCTTTCTCTCCCTCTCTCTCTGCTCCTCCCCCACTCACACATGCACAAATACACATTCTCTCTCTCTCTCAAAATAAATACAATTTAAAATAATAATAACAACAACAATGATAGTAAAGAGGTTCCCGGGTGGCTCAGTCAGTTAAGCGTCCGACTTTGGCTCAGGTTATGACCTCATGGTTCGTGGGTTCATGCCCCTCACCAGGCTCTGTGCTGACAGCTCAGAGCCTGGAGCCTGCTTGGGATTCTGTGTCTCCCTCTCTCTCTGCCCCTCCCCTGCTCACATTCTATCTCTGTCTCCTAAAAAATGAATAAAACACTTTTAAAATGTTTAGATAATAATAAAAATAATGGTAATAATAAATTCTGAAGCTGAAATAAGGATCATAATTGAATTAGGCAAAGGGCCAAGGCCTAAGAAGGCAGAGCGCCAACTTCTTCTCAAGAGCAAAATGTGTGGAGCTGGGTGGAGCATGCCCAGTTTATTTTTGCCAAGTGTACCAATTAGATTAATCACTGCCCAGCACCCCTGCCTTCTCCCCCATACCCATGGCTGACTGTAGGGCCATAGGGAGAGAGGCTGGGAGTGTAACTAACAGGACACCATTAATTTGAAAGGAAATATAAAATGCAAGAGTTGTTTCTTCTGCCGTTATTTTATGAACCAAAATCTATATCAGTGTTCCCAAAGTCAAAATCCTGAAATAAAACATTTTCTTGTAAGTTTTTGGAAAACTCACATGGTAGCAAAATCAGACCTGAAATGATATGGGGTTACCTATGGTCCTTATGCCATTTGGTTGAATATTCATATGCTACTAAAATATAAATGTGTTTAATTATGGGTTGTTTCCCCAGACCCATTTGGAGGTGTTATTTAAAATAAGGTATATAGGGGCGCTTGGGTGGCTCAGTCGGTTAAGTGTCCGACTTCAGCTCAGGTCATGATCTCATGGCTTGTGAGTTCGAGCCCCGCGTCAGACTCTGTGCTGACAGCTCAGAGCCTGGAGCCTGCTTCGGATTCTGTGTCTCCCTCTCTCTCTCTGCCCCTCCCCTGCTCATGCTCTGTCTCTCTCTGTCTCAAAAATAAATGAAACATTTAAAAAACAAAACAAAACAGTATATATACCATGTTACCTTTCTAAAGTCCAGCAAAGTCTGAGGTATGAAACGTATTAGATCTCAAAAGTTTTAGGCGGGGGAAGTGTGTTCAGTGTGGGAGACAATGATTGGCTGAAGATAAATTACTAAGAAATCTCGGGAATGTGAGGGAAGCAAGTGTAGGGGAGGAAAAATATCTTTTTCCCCCATTCTTCTAAGTTCTTGGTTGGGGCCCCTGTAACAAAAGACGGGTTAACAAGAGAAAATCATATAAACTTATGTAACATAAGTTTTACATGACATGGGGGACTTCATAAGGAAATGAAGACCCGAAGAACCTGGGTGTGTTTTTATGATAAGTCTGATGAAGAGTGAAAAGTCGTGGGAAAATGTGACAGAATGAAAAGGGGTGTGAACTCAGTGGTAAACATGGGGAAGCAGCAAAGCCTGTGGGTTCAGATTCCTCTTTGTGTCTTTGAGATAAGGACATTCCTTTCCTCCAGCTGTAAGAAGGATACTTCTTGCCTGAGGGTTTTGTATTCTGCTTCAGGGGAAGGGCAGACAATCTTTTCTGCTCATGTCACTTTTTAAATTCCTTCAGCTTAAAATATTCAATACATCAAGGTGCCACTGTTTGGGAAAGCATATCCTGAACACTGTCACAAGGGAACAGGGACACTGTCACAAGCGGGGAGGAAATTTGTCTAGGCTCTTTGTTTGGGCTATGAAAAGCAAGGTGAAAGTTTATAGTAATTAGAATTTGATATGGGATTATATATCATATGTTTATTTTTGGACAATTGTATTAAAAAGGTCACCTAAATAAGAGACCATTGTTCCATCAGGAAACATAGATGCCAATACAAGATCACTGCTGACAGCAGCACGTGGGAGTCATGGCCATGGGGATGTTGACAATCACATGGAGTGAGTTGGAGGCCAAGGAAGATCATCCCACTTTTCTATAGAAGGGTCCAGATTGGGGTGTGCACATTATAAGGCTATGCAAAGAAGGATTTGAATTCTCTTTTTGCTGGCTTAACATTTCCTGATTCAATGCTGATAACATAGTGCATCAGCTAGGTAGCCTCACATAAGTAGCCAAAACCATCTGGGCACAATCAGGGTATTCCTGATCTTGCCCTCTTGGAACACAGACAATATTCAGTCAGTTTTCTAATGGCTAACCCTGCTTAAGTGTGCAAATGCATCTGAAATTATTCCATCAGCAGTGGAAAAGCCTACGTAACAATCCTCAGAGAGAATTTTCTTCTGGAAGGAATCTCAGATAGCACGACAGTTTCGGATATCAGAGGCATGTGTCTGCCAAAGATTGCCATAGAGTTGCAGAATTTTTGAGTTAGTAGATAGGAGTCCTTTGTTTTCACCTCTCAATCAGTGAAGAATTTTTCTAGATAATTTTATTTTCTATTATTTTTGAAATAATTTCTATTATTCTCTAAACAGTAAGGAGGTCACAATACCTCATCTTTATGGAGCACTAATTCTATGCACAGTGCTAAGTGCCTTGCAAGGAATATCTCATTTAAATTTTTTTTTTTTATGTTTATTTATTTTTGACAGAGAGAGAGACAGAGCATGAGCAGGGGAGGGGCAGAGAGAGAGGGAGACACAGTATCCGAAGCAGGCTCCAGACTCTGAGCTGTCAGCACAGAGCCCGACGCAGGGCTCGAACTCACAGACTGCGAGACCATGACCTGAGCCGAAGTCAGACGCTCAACCGACTGAGCCACCCAGGTGCCCCTAGGATTATCTCATTTAATAATGGTAATAGCTATTGTTTCCTGAGTACCTTGTCTATGCTGGACACTTACTTTATATTCTGATTTAATCCTCATATCATGTCAGCAAGCTAGATGGTATTTTCACTCCTCATTTCAGTGAGAAGGGAAACTAAGGCCAGTAAGTTATGCCATTTATGTTCGAACCAATGTAGTGAGTAAATGGGAGAGCCAGGGCTGACATTGGCATATTTAATCACAAGTGTGGCCAAGGCACCAGCCAATCAGACATTGGCTCCTGGAGGTCCACCACTGTGCCAGGCATTAACTCTTCAGTAACTGGACCTTGGGGAGGCGTAGTTGGGGGATGATTCCTGAGACCAGTTTGAGTAAAACAGATTGCTTCTCTAATGTGAAATCGGTTGAGAGCTTTAATAGAACACAAAGGTTTACCCTACCTGTTGGTAAGAGGAAAGTCTTCCTGCCTGATGGCCTTTGAACTGAGATTACGGCTTTTTCCTGCCTTCAGAGTAGAACTGAAATATTAGCTCTCCCTGGATCTCAACCCTACTGGCCTTTGGATTGTAACTACACCAGTGGTTTGTCTGGGTCTCTAGCTTGCTGATTCACCCTGTAGATTGTGGACTTGTCAGCCGCCACAATCATGTAAGCCAATTCCCTATGACAAATATATATACACATACATCCTCTTGCTTCTGTTCTTTTGGAGAACGCTGACTAATATAGAGGCTAGAGGAGGGGCACCTGGGTGGCTCAGCCGGTTAAGCATCCGACTTCAGCTCCGTTCATGATCTCACTGTTGGTGGGTTCAAGCCCTGCGTTAGGCTCTGTGCTGACAGCTGAGAGCCTGGAGCACACTTTGGATTCTGTGTCTCCCTCTCTATCTGCCCCTCCCTCACTTGCACTCTGTCTCTCTCTCTCTCAAAAATAAATAAACATTAAAACAAAATTTTTGTTTTTTAAAAAAGGAGGAGGAAAGAGAACTGCCATGTAATCCCACATGGGTCCTGAAAAGTAGTCATTATCCTTCTCATTAACAGTCAGAGAATGGATGCCCTGAGAAGACTGGCAAATTGAGGCACAGTAAGAGGCAGGGCTTGAATTCAGGCCCAGGTCAATTTAGTCAGTTTGTCTAGATCCCCTTTTCTCCGACCACCACCCTAGAGGTGGTCACTGTATCATGTTCAGATGCAAAAACTCAAGACCAAAAAGCTGCAGAGCTAACATCTTGCCCTGAAACTGGTGTCTTCCTGGCTATCATTTGCCTTCTGTCAAAATAGAATTTCCCACCACCACCTTCACCCCAACTGAGCAGAATTATTTCTATTTCCTGGCTTCCACTGCTTGAATATGTATATATATATATATATATATATATATATATATATATACTTTCTAGCAATTGAATTTGATTTGTATTTGTGCATCTATATGTCCATCTTCCTAGGGCACTGTCGCTTAAAGGAGAGGACCAGATCTTTCTGTCCTTGTATTCCTCAGAGCCCAGAATAATCTCTGTGTATAGGAGGTGCTCAGTAACTGAAGAGAATGAACTAATGGATGAATGAACAATTTGAAGTCTCTGCTTCTGTAGCACTGATTCAGGCTACCTGGAGTAACTCCTCTCTTGGTCCCACCTTCTCCCCACCCTCCAGACTTCCAGACACCACGCAGACTCTCATTGACAGGACAGACAGACATGCTCCAAAACAAAACCAGCAAGAAACACACATCACAGAAGACTTGAGAACATGTTCCTCTGAAATGTAAATGGGTCTAATTTGAGTACTCTGTGTTTCAAACCTTCCTTTGACCTGTTCCTTTAGACCAGGTGAGAGAGAGAGAAAGAGAGAGAGAGAGAGAGAGAGAGAGAGAGAGATGGACAGACAAACAAAAAGAAGAGGGAGACAGAAAGAAAGAGAAACAGAGGAAAGGTGGAAAGAAGGAAGAAGACATTAATTCTGCATACACTTCCATATTTTTACAGGCAGCAGGAAGTATTAAAAACTGCTTCCAAAACAGGAGGTCATGTTTCCTAGTGCATCAGAGGGGAGAGGAATGTTGATTTAAAAATCAGATATTAGTGGAGCCCAGAGAGCAGGAGGACCTTTTCGTTTATTCTAAATGTCTCGGGAGATTGATAGCATGGAGAAATGATGCTGGCAACAGGTTCCATCCAATTCCTTGTTCATATCTGCTAGAGGGATGATTCTTAATTTTTTTTGAGTCTGAATGTCTGAGATCCTCTGAAGGATCTAATGAAATAAACAGACTATCTTTCTAGAAAATACATGTTTGTGTACATAAAACATATGCATGAAATACATGTGAAACATAATTTTGAATTCAAAGACCCCTAGAATTAAGATTCAAACATTCACATGGGTGCAATCTATATATACACCTATGTATAGAACATACCTCTCCTCGCTGTTTCCCTGCTCTTCCCAGCCCTGGAACAGCCTCAAGCCTATGTGACATCAAAACTGAAGGAATGTCAGGAGGTCTGTTCCTCCTAACCCAGGATGAAATACTGAACACAGTTTTCTGCAGAAATATGCTTCTGTCTGTTGATCACATTCTGGGTTATCATTAGGTCCACATTTCTGGTACCTTATGGGTGAACAGGCTGTGAGCTCACCTGGGGACAGAACCACTCACCTTGTTTCTTTGGGAGAATATGTTTCATCTGCTTCAACCAAATAATTCCTTAATGAAGATTTGGAATGTAGTAGGTTGGGTATTTAGTAAGTTGTGGACAGCCTGTGCTCCTTTTGTAAAAGAGGAGAAAATATCCTCTTGAACAATCATGGAATTGGGGTGCAAGGCCAAAGACTGAAAAAGATGCATGTTATGGGGAAACACAATTTTCTATTAAAAAATTGACATTTATGCCACACAACACTAGGACTCCGTATCTTTAAGCCCCTTGTGCCCTCTGTGACCTGAGGCATCACCTCTGTAGCGTTGGTAAATGTAGGGAAGGCTGTACTTCTTCCAGCTGGTAAAAATTTTTTACATAGGGGCATCTGGGTGGCTCAGTAAGTTAAGCATCTGACTCTTGATTTCAGGTCAGGTCATGATCTTACAGTTTGTGGGATCGAGTCCTGTGTCAGGTTCTGTCCTAGCAGCGTGGAACCTGCTTAGGATTCTCTCTCTCCCAATCTCTCTGCCTTGCCCCCCACTTTCACTCTCTCTCTAAATAAATAAATAAATAAACATTCAAAAAAATAATTTTTTTACATTAACATAGATTTTAAAAAATCTTTCTGCAAGGCTGAATAACCAGCCATTTTAATGATCTGAAACTACCTCAGATTTCCGTACTTTGAATTCGATTTTGAAGCATAGTCTCCTATAGAAAGCACAAGAAAAAATGAATAATTCATGAATGATGTGGTACCTTCATGATTTATTTACAGCCCAGAACTCATGGTAACTCAGAGAACATCAAACATCCTACACCCTGGCCTGCCATTTAAAGAAGCATGGGGCGGGGGGGGAGCAGAAAGGACAAGCAGAACACGTGAGATGTGCTGTTAACCTTATATAAGGGCAATGAATAAGGAACCTAAATATTTGCTGAGAAATAAATCGAACGATGATCAAAAGAAAAGTCAAAGTGTCAAGAGATTGCCTATTGAGGCCATGAGAGAAATTGTATATGCTGCTACTCATTATGGCCTTCTCTCCATGTTGTTTTGTAATTAATTCTTCATGCTACCCCAGGATTTTGTTTAGTCTTTCTGAATATTCCTATTTCCTCATAAAATTTTCACTATGAAAAACCACCTAAAATTCTCATAATCAGGAGAGGGATATACTCTTGTCAGTTTTCCAACATATTTACACGTCTGTTGTTTTGCAAACGTCTTGTTAAATCCCACAGGGCTCCTCTCTAGTCATTGTCATCACCCTTCGCCCACAGTGCCTCAGCTGGGAGGCTATGTCAGGCAGGACTTCTTACTGGGTGGTGTAGTGCCAGAACCTGGAGTCACCCCATCAGCGATCGCATAGTTGGGGGGTGGGTGGGTGAGAGTATGGATGACACAATATCTTTCTTTTTTAACATTGTATTTTTTTCTCCACGAAAAAAGTGATAGTATCCATTAAACTGGGAAAAATGCTTAAGAAAATAAAAATCTTTTTTAAAATCCTTCATGAGTTTTTATAAAATGCAACTCCCAAGTGCACTAGGGACCTTGAGGCTAAAGTACGCCCTCTACCTGGACTTCAGGCTCTGGGGACGGTGTGTTCATTGAGCCAGGGCAGGGATTTGGGGGGGGGTGGGGAGGCCTAGCCACCCAGCCTGGGCTGACCCTACCATCTCAGGTGAGGTGAATCCCAATGATGAACAAGCTTTTGGTGAAAATAGGTTGTTTCTGACGGAGAGGATGTGGAGAAACGGGAGCCTTCTTGCACTGTTGGTGGGAACGCAAACTGGTGCAGCTGCTCTGGAAAACAGTGTGGAGGTTCCTCAAAAAATTAAAAATAGACCTACCCTATGACCCAGCAATAGCACTGCTAGGAATTTACCCAAGGGATACAGGAGTACTGATGCATAGGGGCACTTGTACCCCAATGTTTATAGCAGCACTTTCAACAATAGCCAAATTATGGAAAGAGCCTAAATGTCCACCAACTGATGAATGAATAAAGATGTGATTTATATATACAATGGAATACTACTTGGCAATGAGAAAAAATGAAATCATGCCATTTGCAGCAACGTGGATGGAACTGGAGGGTATTATGCTAAGAGAAATAAGTCAGTCAGAGAAAGACAGATACCATATGTTTTCACTCATACGTGGATCTTGAGAAACTTAACAGAAGACCAGGGGGGAGGGGAAAGGGGAAAAAATTATAGAGAGGGAGGGAGGCAAACCATAAGAGACTCTTAAATACTGAGAACAAACTGAGGGTTGATGGGGGGTGGGGGAGAGGGGAAAGTGGGTGATGGGCATTGTGGAGGGCACCTGTTGGGATGAGCACTGGGTGTTGTATGGAAACCAATATGACAATAAATTATATTCAATATAAAAAAAAGAAAAGAAAATAGGTGGTTCCTTGAGAGTTCATTTCCCCAGGGTTTCGGCATGAAGCCACCTCAGCTACAAACACAGTCTCACTGGTGTCTTTGTCTTGATTAAAGATGAAAACCCAACTTAAACACATTCCCAACCTGCTTGAGGGATTCTCCCCATATAATGCCTTCTTTTACCTTTTGTGCAGATGGAATAGATGGAAATAATCACTTTCCTTGGGAGACACTTTGGCAAGTGGTCCTTAGCATGGAATTGCCTCTCTCCCTCTCTTCAAACATAACTCATTCTTGTGGGATTTTTTTCTTAGCTCAGGCTGCTATTAAATTACCATAGAGTGGCTTATGAACAACAGACATTTGTTTCTCACAGTTCTGGAGGCTGGGAGGTCCCAGACGAAGATGTGGATGGACTCTGTGTCTGGTGAGGTCCCTCTTTTTTTGCTTGCAGATGGTTGTCTCCTTGCTGTGTCTTCACATGACAGAGAGAAAGATCATCCCTTTCACGTCTCTACTTGTATGAGCACTAATCCCACTCACGAGGGCTCCACCCTTATGACCTCATTACCTCACAAATGTCTCACCTTCAAATGCTGTCATGCTGAGGATTAGGGCTTCCACATATGAATTTGTGGGGAGACGCAAGCATTCAGTCCGTAGCAGAGTTTATTCCTGAGTTACAAAAACTCAAGACAGAACAAAACAAACCCAGAGCTCTGAACAGATAAGAGACTCTCAGTGGGCTAAGGCCATGGGGGACATGGAGATCCATGAGGTGACGTGTATTTGACTACCTTTCCTGTTCCCTCTCACACCTGCTGCATCACTGTCTGTGGTTGCCCTGGAGACCCAATCATTTGAAGGCTTTGTGGGAGGCATGTTAAACCATATAGGCAGTCAGAGCAGCATTTAGGGTCACATGTGACGCAGGACTCCTTTTTCATGTCAAATTTTGTTTTACACACCTGTTGTTAGGGCATGATATCTACACGGAGTGGGGATGATGTCTGCCAGGCTAAACACCTCTCAGGAGGATCACAAATGAAGACAAACTGGGTCCATTAAGTTTTTTTTTTTCTTTTTTAATAAATGGTTCGCCTACTTCCCCTCCCTTGGGCTTTTTTTAATTAGTCTGTCATACTATTAGCATCTGTCTTACTTTCTCCTTTAGGACAAAGAATAAAGTCAGTTGCTTTAGAAGGAAGTATAAACATCTTGCCAAACAAAGAGGAAAACTGAGCTTCTTGGAATGTGCATGGCCCAATTAAATGGGAAAAAGTGGAGCTGACCCCGAGTCATGGAAACAGTAGTTATAGAATGGATAAACTCTTCAACAGGGAAATCTTAGACTCTGTCTGGTGTGGGCATCATCGCATAAACGTCTCCCATAAGCCACACACACACACACCACTGAGCCAAATCCAAATGAGATTACGATGCTTGTAGGGAGCTTGAATCTATGTACACAACCTATAAACAGACTGAATACTGTGGGCCAACTGTGTTGTTAGAGAGTTCCTCTAAAACAGTGGAGGTAGGGTCTGAGATTATTCGCCACTGCAAGGGTATAGGTGGGATATGGGGAATGGAAGACTTTCCAAGAAATCTGCTTTTACTAAGAGGGGTCCTCCTCTAGGCCTCTCTCTGGAACAAACCTCCTGCCATGACCTGTGGTTGTTGCAGGGGCAACTCACCTAAAATAGGATTGAGCCTAGAGCAGAGCAGTCTGTGGAAGTAACACAGAGTGTGTGGCAGAGAGAAACAGCTAAACCAGGCTGTTTGTTTCAAAGTGCTGAAATTCTCTGGGCTGCCTGATGAGCAAAGTGCAGTAAACCTAAGGGATTTGGCCTTGGCTGGAATTGATCAGACATGTGTTGCACACAATGGCAAATAGGTTTTTACCGGCACTGTAAGCCTACCCAGTTCATAAATGCTCAGTGGAGTATTGCGTTGAGGAGGGTCCTGAGGCTGTATTGAGCCCAACAGGAAAGAGGGCTGTGAACAGTGTGGCAATATCTACAATGGACCAGGGATGGAAGAGTAATGGCCAGGTGCCATATACCTACCATCTCTGAACCGCACACTGATATTGAAAATTTTGGGTCTAGAAAAATAGGTTGGAATTGAGTCATGGGAAACTTTGAATATTAGACCAAAGAGTCTGGCCTTTATTTTGAGAAATGTTGTGGTTCATTTGTTCAGAACAGTAGTGCTAAAAATAGGGAATGTAAATGCCTTGAGCAAGATTCATTCTCTCCACTTGTCAGCAGGCCTACATTGCTCCCTGTTGTCCTAAACATTCAGTCACATCTTACACTTAAATCACCTGAAGGTATTTGAGTTTGCAGCCCTGTTGCAGGAATTGGAGAATAGTTGATGGATCGTGAGTTGGAAAATGACACGCTCAGAACATACTTTAGGAAGATTATTCTTGCAGAGATGTGAAAGATGGATTGGAGGGGGGGAAAGGACAGAAGCTTCAATACTAGTTAAAGAAGTCCCTGGAACCTTCCATCTAAGAGTTATACATGCATACCTAACCTAGAACTGTGGAAATAAAAAGTGATCTAAGAGATGTTGTAGAAGTGATATCAAGGTGTAGGTCGGGTGTAGGAGATGGAGAGAAGAGAGACTTCAAAATGATGTCAAAGTATACACCTGGGACTGATTGGAGACTGGTGATACCATTAACAGAAATAGGGAATTCAAGTAGAAGAATAAATTTAGACTGGAATGTGGAGAAGAAGCAGATGAGCAGGTGAATTTTAGCACCCAGTTATTTTTCTGATGCTGTTACTGTTACAGATGGTCTTTGTCACAGCACAACATTTCCTTGAGAAAAGCTGTAGGTTGAACATGGTATCTTGTTTTATCTTTCCTAAGACTAATGGAGGGAATCCGATTTGGACAGCTGGCTGAGGTTAAAGGTTTAGTTTGTGGCCATGGAATGAAGCCATATTAACTGGGATGAAATCTGTGCCCTTGACCAGAAGAGCAAAGGACTAACTGGTAATCACCTTCAGCCATTTCTGTTACGGCATCTAATCAGGTATTGGCTTCCTGTCCTCAACACTTTGCCAGCTGGACGGCCACCTTGCCTTATTGCCTGGCACAAGTATGGATGGATGTCCCACTGTTGCACTTGTTTGATGCTTCATCCCTCTTGATCCAGTGTGAGATTGATTGGATGAGCATGATGGGGAGTGGAGAAGTATGCTAGGTCGATAAGTGTGGGTGCATACGGTCTTGCTAGATGCTTAGTTTTTCACCCTGCCTGTCCATCCAGTCTCTGAGATCTGCTTCATGATGCCAGATGGTGGGTTTGCTAATGGTACTTGCTACACATCTCCCACCCAGCATCTTCTCACTGATGCTTGATGCCAAGACCTATTCTCACCTGGCTCTGAGTCCTGGTTCAGTTATCAGCTAACTTAGTGGCTTGGTATGACCTTTTTATTGTTTTTCATGATCCATAGGTTGACTGGGGTTCAGGTAGATGTCTCACAGCATGCTCACAAAGCTATGGATGGGGCTGGAATATCCAAGAGGCTTCATTCACATGTCTGGCCCTTTGACAAGGACAACTGGAAGCTGGAGCCCATAAGCCGAGCTACTGATGGCTGAGTCTCTTGCTCTCACTGTGTAGTCTCAGGTCTCTCCTTTTCCCTGTGGCTCCTTCACATGGTCTCTCCAGCAGTAGCAGGTTGGCTGAACTTCTTACATGGCACCGAGGGATTTCCAAAGAACAATTCAGAAGCTGTCATGGCTTCTGATGACTTAGGCCCAGAACTGGCACAGAGTTGCTTCTGCCTCGTATTGGTCAAACCAAGTCATGCAGCCACCCTAGATTTAGAGTGGGAAGGCACTATGCAAGGATGTGAATATTGGGAGGCACAATTGACAGGCCATTGGATGTCCCCACTTCTATCTCAGAATAAAGTCCTCTGGGGGCGCCTGGGTGGCTCCATCAGTTAAGTCCAACTCCTGATTTTGACTCAGGCCATGATCTCATGGCTTGTGAATTCAAGACCTGCCTAGAACTCTGTGCTGACAGCATGGAGCCTGCTTGGGATTCTCTCTCTACCCTTCTCCCCTCAAAATAAATAAATAAATATTAAAAAAAAAAAAGAATACAGTCCTCTGAGGACCTCTGTGAACTACCTCCCACAGTGTCTGACCTCAACTCCATCCTCCCTCCTTCCCTCACTTCTCTCTAGCTCCTCTGGCCCCCTTCAGCCTGAGACAGATGGAAGGAAGCTTTCAGTGAGGTATTGGTGGGAGCCTGAGTGAGTCTTGCCAGACATGTAGGAATCATTTAGGTAAGCAAGTAATGGTAAGGGAATACCAAGAGAGGTTAAAACATTTAAGAGCGCTGAAGATTTTGAAAATTACCAGTCATGTGGTGAGAACATAGAGTAGGTAATGGTGTATTGTGGAAGATGAGGCTAAAAGAGACAAGGAGGAGCCAGCTGACAGAAAATTATGTGTCGAGCCAAAGAATTTCAGTTTGGTTCCTTAGGTATTAAAGAGTTGTAGGTAGGAAACACTTGATTGGATTTGAATGTTAGAAAGAACACTCTTTGGGATTTTGGGAGATGCAGTAGAGACTGTAGAGATTTAAAAAACAGAGATACCAATTAGGAGGTTATTACAAACTATCAGGTAAGACATGTTGAAGGTCTTAGCAAGGCTGTCCCTAGAGTGCATGAGTCCCTGGGCAAGATATTTTGGGGGAACCCTGTCTATATAAAAAAAAATTGATTAAAAATGTATTACCAAGCTTATGAGTCCATAAAAGATGATTAACTTATGGTTTAAGAAATGGGTGAAGTAGAGATTCTCATAATTGTTTTCTATCCAATCAGTGCATAAAAAGATTCTTTCTAGTATCCTGGGCCCCACCTGCTCCTATTCAGGTTTAGGAAGTATCTCTTCATGCTCTGTTGTGTTGAATATGAGGTTCCTGGCTAATTTATATCTCCCATGGCAAGAAAGGGTAGCAACACAGTTCTTACAATGTCATGGCTCTTGGTGAGCTGTTTATATAGAAGTAATACAGGTCTTTTTTCTATTATTTAACTTTTTGAAATGTTTATTTATTTCTGAGAGACAGAGACAGACAGAGTGCAAGCCGGGGAGGGGCAGAAAGAGAGGGAGATACAGAATCTGAAGCGGGGTCCAGGCTCTGAGCTGTCAGCACAGAGCCCAATGCGAGACTCGAACCCACAAACTGTGAGATCATGACCTGAGCCGAAGTCAGATGCTTAACTGACTGAGCCACCTAGGCACCCCAATACAGATCTTTTTATTCCTATAATTCATTAACATCAGTTATTTCATGCCTGTTACATCATCACTCATGATGTGACATCATCCATTGTGCTGCTCTGAATACTGGCTTGCAATGTTTCTGTCATGGGTTGTTATTCTGTGTCATTGGCGATGACCACAAATGCAAGTTTTGCTCAAGGTATGCACAAAAATGTGAACGATAATTTGTTTTCTGCTCATATTAAATTTGTTGATAAGAATTTTATACCTTAAATGTAAAATAGCACATATTTTAACCATGCTTTCCTTTGAACTCTTTAGGCTGTAACCCCTGCATTCCCAGAATGTCATCTCTTTTAGTGTTGATCCCACTCCTGTCTTCCACCACCACCTGCAAAGAGGATAGGAGATGAGCCTCCGAGCCTGTCGGGAAGAGCATAGTCCCAATAGCCATGCAATGTCCATCCCTCATCTGGCAGGCCTTAAGAACAACCTGGGAGAGCACAATGCCACCATATCAATCCAAAGGAGAGAAAGGACATTGATCAGAAGGCCCAGTGTTATTGCACAGCAACAATTTCAAAAGCCCTTGGAGGAGACAGGCCTGGCCATTACTAGGAGACTCTCTGACACGTGGTGCAGAACCTGAAAAAGGAACAGGGCAACTGCCTTGGATGCCAGAAGCAAGAGAGGTCGGGGGTAATGGATTCCTACCACCACTGCCAATAACCTTGGATGCTGGGACCAGGGATGGACTGCAGTTGGAGCATAGATACTCAGGAGCAAAAGCACGGGCTCACGTGGGCAGTTCAAGTCCAAAGACAGGCAGTGGACTGTCAGTAACCAAAAATCCTGAATTCTTATGTCTGCTGTTAGTGTCCGTAACTGAAAATTAGAGTACCAGCGCTATTCTGGCAACAGAGTCTTAAATGATCCTGTGAAGGAAATACTGCACTGGCCAGTAGGAACATTCTGCCTGTCGGGCTGCACTTCTGGAACTGAGACCCAGCCATGTGCCCCAGAACAATCCCGCAGTGGCTGGCTCCAAAGTCCTTTGGGACAATTGGCTGCCAACCGCACACACCGGGTAGAGTTACAGAGAGCTCTCTGAAGAGGAGAAACAGGGACCAGGAAGCGTGTGGGCTAAGAACGCCAGTCCTAGGTACAAGAGGAGACTCAGAAAACTTTGAGGCCTTTGAGGAAGGCCCTTTAAAACACGTGGCCTGCTTTGTCACAGGACCTTAGATAGGTGGCCTGCTTACCCATGTCTAAGAGCAGTTCCTGCAGTTTTAAAGGGCACCAGAATAAATACGTGGGGTTCGTTTGAGAGACTCTTAGAAGATGCTAAGGGAAGTGACCATAACAATGATTGCCAAACTCTTCTCCACATCCTGAACATAAATATTTTTTCAAACAAATCTTCTATGGAACACCAAACATCTGTGTAAAACAGATACAAGCTCAGATGTGGTAGATGAAGTTGGGACATGAGGTGTCAGAATCTAGCTGACAGCCCATGTTCAGTATTCCTACCCCCGAGACACCTAGGAAGACCTCAGGGCTCCACGGAACACAGTTTGAAACCCACGTATGTAAAGAACAGACTGGGGCGCCTCGGTGACTCAGTTGGTTAAGTGCCTGACTCGACTTTGGCTAAGGTCATGACCTCACAGTCTGTGAGTTCGAGCCCTGTATCAGACTCTGCACTGACCGTGCAGAGCCTGCTTGGGATTCTCTCTTCCTCCCTTTCTCTCTGCCCCTCCCCTGCTCATGCTCTCTCGCTCTCAAAATAAATAAACTTAAAAGATAGAGTAAAGAAGAGGCTGCTGGTGGATATTAAGGCTGACTTGCTGTTCACCCCACTATGAAGATTGCAGCCACCTACTAATATCTCCCCGTGGTGCTTTCTAATCTGCTTTGAAAGTTTCTAGAAGAACTTAAGCCACTTAAAAAAAACAAAAACAAAACACTTTTTCAGGGCTGCCTGGGTGACTCAGTTGGTTGAGCATCAGACTCTTAATTTTGGCTCAGGTCATGATCCCAGGGTTGTGGGTTCAGGCTCTGTGCTGAGCGTGAAGCCTGCTTCTCTCTCTCTCTCCCTCTCTCTCTCTCTCTCTCTCTCTCTCTGCCCCTCTCCCTGGCTCACACTCTCTCTCTAAAATTAAAACAAACAAATAAACAAAACCAATGCTTTCACTTCCTCTTTTTCCTGAGGAATCCAATTAAAATCTTTATTAAAGTCTTGCCATTCTTCCCTGCTTGCAACCCTTGCTATATAAGCCCATACAAAAAACCTAGGGAAGAGAGTTGTTATTTACAGATAAGTTATTATGACTCCAAAAAAAAAAAAAAAAAGGAAATACCAAAAGAAAATAGTCTACCTGAACCCTTACAACCCAACTGAATTGGAGTAAGTCTCCCAGTAAGTCTCAAACACCTGTGCTTGGTTCTGTGTTGAGGAGGGTGTCCTTGCAATTCTATTGAAGACTCACTTGGAAATGATTTATTTTCGCTGGAAGGTCATGCAACTTCTTTTTTCCAGAATCCCTTTACCAAATGGTTCCAGGAGCATTTCACTGTGTTCTGGAGAACAGTAAAGCTATTGTGCCTTAAGCTGGAATGACTAACAGCGAAGGAGGCCGACCTTCCTGCCCTGAACCAGAGATAAAAGGGCTGCTTTGAAATTCTGGCCGTCCAGTTGACAGTATTTTCATTATTTCTGTGAAGCCTGACACTGGAAACCTTTGATGGGAGGAGCGCTTTGTGTCCTGCACGCAGGGCAAGTCAGCTAACATCGTGCATATTCTACCTGTCCCAACACTTCCAGAGGCTAACGGCTGATGACCTATATAAAGGAGACTTCACTACAGATGTACAGACAAAACCCAAGCAGTCTGCGATGATATCAGACCGAAACTGCCCCCTGAAGAAAATGTGAACAGCCGAGAGGAATCTGTTTCAGCGGCCTGCAAGCCAAGGTCTGTCTAAAAATTGAGAGGAGGGACGCAGAGAGTGAAAATCGCAACAGAAGCGGGCCTACTCCGCTGGTAGACGGAGTGAGTTCACGGAAGAGGTACTTACTGTCTGTTGTTCACTTCCGGGGTTGAGTGCTTGCAAAGCTACCCCTGATGTTTTCAGTCCCATGTCTTACCAATCCTGGAAAAGGTTCCTCAATTGTGCACACTTGCCCTCCTTTTCCTTCCACCACCACCTGCGGGTCCCCTTCATTATCAACTCACGCATTTGACCATCCGTCAGGACACAGTTCGGTGTCACAGCGTCACCTCCTCTGAAAGCTGCTTGTTCCTTTTATGCAGGATTAAGCTGTGTTACCACCATGAGCCTTACTTTTTTTTATTTCTTTTACAGTTTATGTATTTATTTAAAAAAAATTTTTTTAACGTTTATTTATTTTTGAGACAGAGAGAGACAGAGCATGAATGGGGGAGGGGCAGAGAGAGAGGGAGACACAGAATCGGAAGCAGACTCCAGGCTCTGAGCCATCAGTCCAGAGCCCGACTCGGGGCTCGAACTCGCGGACCGCGAGATCGTGACCTGAGCTGAAGTCGGACGCTTAACCGACTAAGCCACCCAGGTGCCCCTGCATTTATTTTTTGAGAGAGAGATGGAACAGGAACAGGGGAGGTGCAGATAGAGAGGGAGAGGGAGGATCCCAAGCAGGCTCCACGCTGCAGAGCTCAGCACAGAGCCCAATGTGGGGCTTGAACTCATGTGACCTGAGCAAACTCAAGATTTGGTCACTCAACCAGCTGAGCCTCCCAGATGTCCCACCACCATGAGCTACATGTAAACCTTAGCTTTATACATTGTACCTTGCACTCTCTTGTGCTGCGTATTTGAAATTTTTTTTAATGTTCACTTATTTTTGAAGGAGAGAGAGACAGAGCATTAGCCGGGGAAGAGCAGAGAGAGAGGGAGAGACACAGAATCCGAAGCAGGCTCCAGCCTCTGAGCTGTCAGCACAGAGCCCGATGCGGGGCTCAAACTCACAAACTGTCGGCTCATGACCCGAGCCGAAGTCGGACACACAACAACTGAGCCACCCAGGTGCCCCTGTGCTGTGTATTTTAATGAGATGATCCTTGCGGACACAAATTCTGTCTTATTAACACTTGATTCTCTGACAGCATCAGCACAGCACTTGACTTTTCTGGATTTTCCAGTCTTTGGACATTAATTTAAAATGCCACATACATGGTAGATTTCAAAACAATGGATAAGTTTATTGGCCGTTTTGATGATCTCTTTTGTGAAGTACCTGTCCATGTCTTTTGCTTACTCTTCTCTTAGGTCACTTGGCTTTTTCTTAATGATTTATGGGATTCTTTATATATTCTGGATGAGAATTCTTTGTGGTTATAAGTATTGCAAATACCTTCTCTCACTCTGTGGCTTTTCTTTTCATTCTCTTAATGGTGTCTTTTGGTGAAAAGACAGTCCTAAATTTACTATAGTCCAATTTATCATCTTTGGCTAGTGTGTTCTTTATGTCTTAAGAAATGATTGTTTAGCCCCAAATCTAGTTTCCTAAATTTTCTTCTAGAAGCATTATTTTTTTTTTCACGTTTACATAATCAGATGTGATCAACTTTTTCTAGACAGGCATGTAAATATCTATGGCTCTCCAGGTCACCAACGTTCAGCCTACTTCTATTTACAAATACATAATAATACCCTGTGTAAGTTCTCAAACATTTACCTTTAATATCTTAAATGAGAATACTAGTCAAGTCGATACAGTTTCTTATACTGTATTTACTTCTCTGGAAGCCCTTAGACTAGGAAAGGCAGAAGAGATCGTCTGCCAAAAAAATCTGGTGTTAAAAAAAAAAAAAAAAAAATCTGGTGTTCAACAGTGCCAGGTTTAAATCTCAGTGCTACTTTTTAGTTGTTTGTGATTGTGGGAAAGTTACTTAATTGCCTTCAGCCGTGGTTTCTGATCTAGAAGATGTGGATAATAGTAGCTAAGATATTGGAGTGTTAACCATGTGCCAGGCTCTGTGCCAAGTGCTTTACTTGCATAATATCATGTAAGCCTCAAAGCAACTCTATCAGTTAGGTGCGGTTAATATCATATCCTTTCCTCTTTGTAGATAATAAAGCCACAGAGCGAATCAGTTGGTGGATTCAGGATTTTAATCCAGGCAGGCTGACCCCAGGGCTCGTGTATGTAAACACTGTGCATACTTTCTCCCTATTGAAAAATCAAAAGCCATGTTCTGACTATAAAATGAGATAAGCCATGTAAAATGCTTAATGAACTCAGTGCCTAGACTCTGTTAAGAACTTAATATATTAGGATTTATGAATACAATGATAATCAAAGAATTAATTTGTATTATCCTCAACCCTAGGCTCTTTGAAAGCTAGAACTGCATTCCCTCTCCACTCCAGGAAGTGATATAAGGAAATCTTTTGTTACCAGTGAGAAAATGATGGATATCACATGCTGATGTGACTGGAGTTGGAAATACTGATTGCACCACACACAGTATCATAATTTCAATGAATTGCTTAACCTTCCTCCCTCCATTCTGCCAATCCTTCCCTTCTTTTTCTACCCAGTCAATATTTACTGAGTGCTTAGTCTGTGCTAGACCTGTTCTAGGAGCCAGTGACACAGCAGTGAACACAGCAGTCAACCTCTCTGCCCTATGAAGCTTACATTCTGGTTGGAGAAGATAGAAGATAAATAAATAAATCAGTAACTGTAATATTAATAAGTTCTATGAAGATAAATAATGCATGTTAAAATAATAGAGAGTGAAGAGGCAGGGAGCAAAAGGAACTTATTTATGGATAGGGAGATCAGGCACGATGCTTTCTGAGGTGACATTTGAATAGACACCAAAAGAGGTGAGGGGGAGAGTTATGAGGATACTTGGGGGCAGAGGGTTGCAAGTAAAGAGAACAGTAGTTTCAGGGGCCCTGAGGTGGGAATATATCAGAAACATTCAAGGAGGGGTGCCCTGGTGGCTCAGTCAGTTAAGTGCCTGACTCTTGATTTCGGCTCAGATCATGATGTCTTGGTTCGTGAAAATTGAGCCCCACAGCAGGCCTGCTTGGGATTTTCTCTCTCCCTCTCTCTTCACCACCCCCTACCCCCACTCTTGCACGCGCACACACACACACACACACACACACTCTCTCTCTCTCTCTCAAAATAAATAAATAAACACTAAAAAACAAAAGAAATATTCAAGGAATAGCAAGGAGGCTGATATGCCTGGAGTGGAGTGAGCATGGCAGTAAATGAGATCACAGAAGTATGTGGGGTCAGATCATGGAAGGCATTAGGCCTTTGGTAATGGAGGATATTAGTGACAGGTAGTTTTACATAGTAATTAAGAACATAGTTTCTGTCAGCAAATTCTCTAACTTCAAATACTAGTTTTATTTTTGTATGACCTTGAGCATTATGGCTCCTCCTTGTGCCTCATCTGTACAATGGGTACACTTTGTGCCTTATCCGTACAGTTTCCTCACCTGCAAAAGAGTGTTAATAATATCAAATTAGGCCTGAGCAAATTCTGGTGTTTTTTTTTTGTTTTTGTTTTTTTGGTATCCAGGTAAACAGCTGAAACTGAAGCATTCTTCTTTTGAACTTCTGGTCCATGGAAAGTAGTAAGCCTTCACTCACATAAATACCCAAGATGGACTTTTTATTAACTATACTGAGGGTGGTGTTTCAGACTTCTATCATGAAATAATTGACAAAAGAGTATCAGTGATAGCATTTCACTAGTCAGTGATAGTACTGATCACTAATAGCACTGATAACTTATTACAATGGCTAATCAGTGATAGTATTTCAATCAAAAAATGACTTTCATGTTACCAATGAGTTTCCAATGGGACTTAAAGATAGGTCTGGTTCTGAACACACATCAGACTCAGAGCAGAATGAATTTCTCTTGGACTAATTCAAGGCATTTAGTCAGGATGGCTCAAGTACTGTGAAGGGAGACAAATCTAGGCCACAAGGATATAGCCTATAAAGGAAGACAGGCTTTGATGGAATCACATCAGATTAGTGTTCTAATATGCAGTACAATTAGATATCAGGTCTAGACTCTTCTGAAAACAACACAGGCAGACAAGTACGGTAGGCCAAGACTTTAATTCAGAGGGTAGAAGGAGAATAAATGTTTTGTGGGGTTGTCCTTTCTTAAAAGGGTGACCTCTATTACAAAGTATGTGTTGAGAGTGATACACATTTAGCAGTGCCAACATCTTCAGTGGCTTCGATTCACTTCCTAAAGCGGAGAGAGACACACAAATGAAGAGGAATTGGGGTTTATTTGGACTCCTTGTTTCCAAATAGAGCATATTCTGCATTTGTATCTCTTACTGCCTTAGTTAGCCATTAGCCCAAGACCGAAGAGCTTATTTTTCCCTCCGGTGTGGTAAGTAAGCTAATGGTTTGGACAGCATCCTCTAGGTGACATTCCCAAGAAAGGCATGGTCGTGGGTGTAAGAAGTCTTGCTCCATTTTCGTGTATTCGACCATCACTTTGGAAAACATCCACCGTGTTGGCCATGTGAAGCTCAGAGTTCCACCCTTCCCGGTGTCTTTGATCTTCCCTCAACAGGTTCAAGGGCAAGAAGCATCACCGTGACAGGTTTCTGGGGGGTACAATGTCATTGGAAGTGTTTAAATTAGTCTGCTTTGGGGAAAACGTTCTGCTGATACTGACTCTGTGGGTGCCTTTCATCCCAAAGGGCCAGATAAGATGGGCCCAGAAGCTAAGTCTATAGGACAATGGGTCAAAGAATAAAAATCAGGGATGTTGTTGACGAGGAGATATCGCAGCTCCTCTCTATCCCCTCACATCCCCTCATTTCACTCCCATACTGTAGGCTCTGGATGCCTTTTCCTTGATAGCATCGAAATCTAAGACAATTGGCCTAAGAACTCAGGCTAGCCTGGCTAAATTACATTCACCGTTGCCTGTGGTCCACTCTAGGTCTCAAGGGTATGTGCTTGGGCTTGGGCCAGAGCCCGGCTAAATATAACACGCTTCATTGCCTGTGTCACTGTCTGTGTATGTATTTCACTCTAGAACAGAATTCAGGTGTACAGGGTTCCTCAGCATGAATCCCTCCATCGCCCTACATTGCTAGCAGGTGGCGTAAATTTGGTGGCTCAAGAAAGCATATTCACTGGCAAGTAGAGCATTTGGGGAGTAGGTGTCCTCAGAGAGTGAGGGAAGGTTTGTAGGATTTGGTAGTAGCAGAAAAAGGGATTCTTCTGGGTGCCGGCTTGTCCAAGATTTAAAATGCTAGGCCAGCAATGAGCTGTGAGAGCGAAGACCAGGGCATCAGGGAGGCTCTGACCGTCCCTAGTCTGGAGGCTCAGCCAAGGAACTGAAGCCAGGAGGATGAGCTCACCGTTACCTTATTAATGTCCCATGTGTAATAAAAGTGGGTGGCAGAGCTCTCTTTCCAGAGAACACTATGTCTTATTGCTTAGTCAAACAAGGACAAGTACGTTTCAAATGTGTGACATTTAGGCAGGAGGCAGATACAGATCCACGGTCCTTTCTCTGCAGTTACAAAATCCCCAAAGCTCTGAAAAACAAAAGGGCTTTCTGGAAGTGCAGGGACAAAAGTCATCTGGGGGAGGGGGCAAATACAGTTCTGACCACTAGTTGTGTCTCCGAGCGCCTACCCATCACTATCACATCTGCTGTGGGCATTTTTGTTCCTCTGAAATTTGGGGTTAATTTCACTCTTGAAAATACCTAGACAGCAGATTTTTTTAGGGGTCACCCAGAAGCTTCACAGCTATTTTCCTAGAGCTCTGGATCTTTCTCTTCTTATTTGTCATAGGATCAATCCATGGAATGACAGTTCTGTAAAAATAAAGTCCACAACTGCCTTCTATTCTGTTATGGAATGCTCTGATTTAGGCGTCAGGAGAACAGCCACCAAGCATGTTGAGACCTGCCTAGAAGGATCTCTGCCATTTCCTCAAAGCTCTGTTGAGTTACTTCCTGTATCATGCCATCGATGATCTATCCCAGCTCCGCTGATTTCCTGTTTTAGGGTTTCCTGCTATGTCCTTCATACCCACTTGCGAATATTGTGTGAGATTTTAAGCTGGAATAAATAGAAGGGCCTGTAGTGTGGAAACGGCGACCTTTGAAGTAATCACACTGGTTTCTTTCTACTTATTTTCATGTGGATGCTAGAAATTTTAAAATTATATATGTGGCTTGTACTATATTTTTATTGGACAGAGCTACCATAGAGAGTTCTAGTTATTTTTTTTTTAGTGAAACATATGTGTACATTTAAAGAGTACTTAAATTTGAGGGGTTACTAACACCTTACATGCTTTCCCCTGACCCTCAAGGTCTCTCAGTAAGCAGCCTAAATCACCTCTTTGTTTACTAAAGACTACAACGTCTGGAAGATTAAGGAGGACAGAAGAGAGTCGGAGAAAGAGAGGTGATCCCTGCTGACATTGTCCTTGTCATATGCCGTGAAGTGAGTTGGCCAAATGGTACTTATGGTTTGACATGTGAAAAGGAAGAAGACACCCAAGTTTCTAATCCTGGTGTCCTAGAATCTCTAATCTCTCTCTCCAGCTTCTGTCTTCTAGGAGAGAGGGGGGCTTTGAGATGGGAAGCCGAGCGGCCTTCAGCAGGACTAGGATGGGGTGCAGGGAAGCTGGCTCCTGAGAATAAACAAGAAAAGACAAAAACAAACAGAGAGGAGGCATTTGCTCAGACTCAGTGGCCACATTCATAGGAACCAGTGTGAGTCAGTGGGATCCAGAGAAAGTCAAGTCAGTGAGGAGGTTATAGAAGCCCCACCCCTCCACAGGGAACAGGGAGTAGAGTACATTGCTGACTTCAACTTGTCTTTCTTTTTTGTTTGTTTTTTAATTTTATTTTTTATTTTTTAAAATTTACATCTAAATTAGTTATCATATAGTGCAACAATGATTTCAGGAGTGGATTCCTTAGTGCCCCTTACCCATTTAGCCCATCCCCCCTCCTGCAAACCCTCCTGTAACCCTCTGTTTGTTCTCCATATTTATGAGTCTCTTCTGTTTTGTCCCCCTCCCTGTTTTTATATTATTTTTGTTTCCCTTCCATTATGTTCATCTGTTTTGTCTTTTAAAGTCCTCATATGAGTGAAGTCATATGATTTTTGTCTTTCTCTGACTAATTTCACTTAACATAATACCCTCCAGTTCCATCCACGTAGTTGCAAATGGCAAGATTTCATACTTTTTGATTGCCGAGTAATACTCTATTGCATATATATATACCACATCTTCTTTATCCATTCATCCATCGATGGACATTTGGGCTCTTTCCATACTTTGGCTATTGTTGAGAGTGCTGCTATAAACATTGGGGTACATGCATCCCTTCGAAACAGCACACCTGTATTCCTTGGATAAATGCCTAGTAGTGCAACTGCTGGGTCATAGGGTAGTTCTATTTTTCATTTCTTGAGGAACCTCCATACTGTTTTCCAGAGTGGCTGCACCAGCTTGCCTTCCCATCAACTTGTCTTTCAATGCACGATGAACAGGAGGCTCTCCTCTAAGACTTGTCCCTGGAGGCAAAGTGGCAACACCAAAGTTATTTTTCTCAAAGCAATGAGTCTTCAGTTTTCCCTCTTGCTATTCACATGTTGTCATTTTGCCATTAAGGAGTAGAATGATGGGGCACCTGGGTGGCTGAGTAGGTTAAATGCCTGACTTTGGCTCAGGTCATGATCTCGCAGTTCCTGAGTTCGAGCCCCACGTCGGTCTCTGTGCTGACAGCTCAGAGCCTGGAGCCTGCTTCGGATTCTGTGTCTCCCTCTCTCTCTCTGCCTTTCCCCTGCTCACACTCTGTCTCTCTCTCTCTCTCTCTCTCTCTCTCTCTCAAGAATAAATAAACATTAAAAAATTTTTTTTAAAAAGAAGTAGAATGAGGGGGGAAGTAGAGACTACAGAAACTCTCCTTGTCCTCCCACAGACAATGCACAGATAATTCTGAGCATTATTATTAACTGCCTTACACATAGTATCTTGGGACATTTTAGGGGAGGTGGAAATTTTTTAAATATCTTGCTTTGAACATAGTAATACAGAAATATCTATACAATTGATATCTCTAAACACCATGTAAATATGGAATCAGAAATTAAGAGAAAATTTCTACTTTAACTTATTGAAAATATCATTGAAACATTATGGTATTAAGATTTTAAGATGCTATTACTATTTTGGTATCTGATTTACTCTCTCTTTCCATGGTTTCTTTGTTACTTTAAGGTAAGATAATTGTGTAGTTTTCCCTGATATATATCATTCCAACACCAAGCAAATCTCTAATTCTCTGGCACCAGTTGGGTGTCCAACAATTCAACGAAATTCTCTCACGAACTACCCAGAGTTAGCATAGATCCCACAGGTTAAGAGCTCAGTCCCACAAGGCTGACCATTTCAGACCCCAGCTGCAAATGGGGTCCCCAGCCTACCCACGCTTCTGCCTGTCTGACTACCAGTTCTGGGATTCCCACAATCCCTTCCCAGATTCAAGAATTCACTAGAATGACTTACAGAGCTCAGGGAAGTGATTTATTCACTATTACTTGTTTATTATAAAGGACATAACTCAGGAGCAGCTAAATGGAAGAGATAAGATACACAAGGCAAGGAATGGGGAGGGGGGTGGTGTGGAGGTTCTATGGCATTCTGCCCTCCCTCACCTTGATGTATTCACCAACCAGGAAGCTCTAGGGACCCCATCATTTTGGGTTTTTATGGAGGCTTCATTATGTAGGCATGATAGACTAAATCAGTAGTCATTGGTGATTGATCTCAATCTCTATCCCCTTTCCCCTCCCCGGAGGGAGGGGTGGAGGCAGTGCTAAAAGTTCTAACCTTTTAATCACACAGCTGGTTTTTGTGGCAAACAGCCCCTGTGCTGAAGCTACTGAGAACCCCTCCATGAGTCATCTTATTAGCTTAAAAAAGGAAATTTTAAGAATTTTAGGAGCTCTGTGCCAGGAATCAGTGACAAAGACCAAATATTTATTTTGTATCATGCCCCCAAATGATCATGATAAACAATACCAATCATTGCATTTGAGAACGTCAGACAGTGTTCTGAGTGCATGCAGGTATTTGCTCACTGCTGTATGGGAGGGGCCTACAGGGTGAAGATGGAGAGAATGTGTAATCCTCAGAGAGTCTCTTCTAGTAGATAGATGGGGGAGGGGAGGCAAAGGAATCAGCATTTTTAATAAACACTCTAGGTGATTCTAAGTCAGGTGGTCCACAGATTTCTCCTTGGAGAGAGAAAATATACTCTTTTTAAAAATTGATTTATTTATTTTGAGAGAGAGAGAGAGAGAGAGAGAGAGAGGATCCCAAGCAGGCTCCACACCCAGAGTGGAGCTTGACGCAGGACTCAATCTCATGACCATGAGATCATGACCTGAGCCGAAACCAAGAGTCAATGCTTAACCCACTGAGCCATGCAGGCGCCCCAAGACAAAATATGCTCTTAAAGCAGTTTTGAACTGTTCCACTTTGTTTAGTCTAACACTTCAATAAGATCAAATGGTATGTTTTTATTCAGATTCAGAAATGTCTAATTTACATTCTCTAAAGCTGCCATGTCTAATGTTTGCAAAGATTTTATTCTAATGCTAATTCTGTGCCCTAGAACTCAATAGGCACTCAGGCCAATTCGGTTTCTGAAATGGAAAGAAAAGAAGTACCGAAAATCCCTAGTGCCCCGCAGACTTCATCAAGAGTTACTCCTCTGCAGTAAATCCAAAATGTAAAAGCAGAGCTCCTAAATCTCATCACTATTGACATTTGGGACTGGATAATTCCTCGTGGGGAGCTCTCCTGTGCATTGTAGAACGTTCGGCATCATCTCTGACCTCTATTCACTAGATGCCAGTAGCAGGCACCCATTTCCTGCCTCCAGTTGTGACAAATCAATAACATCTCCAGACATGGTTCCATGTTCTCTTGGAGGCAAAACCTGCTCCAGTTGAGAACCACTGCTCTAAAGGAAATCAGTGAGGCATCCTGTTATTATCTCCCCTCTGCATACTTCTCCCCCTTGGTTTTACGTCGTGGGGGAACTATGCTCTATGCAAATAACAGAGAGCAGTTAAAGGCAACAGTGAGGTCAAGGCAAACAGCTGGATCTTCCTCTGGCCCACCGGGTGCCTTCTGGAACTCCAGGAAGAGTCCCTCAACGGATAGGATGGTGTCAGAGAACTTTGCTGCCTGAACTCCCCACCCCCCCTCCCAGCTTTTAATGTGATCCTGAAATGGAGACGGAATCATTCTCGCCCATTTTTGTCACGACTGAAAGTTCCCAAATTAGACCACTGAAAGCATTACCTTGTCAATGGGAGCATTTCCAGGAGCAGTTTTCAGGTGTTGTGAGTGTGCAGGTGCTTCTACATAGGCCTGTCTGTAACTATTACCGTCAGAAGCAGGACCTGGGATTTCTGGGACCTCGGGGGATCCCAGATAAAAGACTTGAGAGCACAGGAGATATTGCCCGTGTTATTAATAGTTTGCCTCAAGTTGCTGAGACTTGTCCAAGCAGTTCCATCCTTGCAGGATAAATCCAGGTGGCCAGGCCACTTGGAGAAAGATAAATAACTGATCATTGATTTCACTAGAGATTCGGGAACTTTATGTGGTAGCAAGGAAGAAGAAAACACAGATATAATCTCATCTTTGCTACCCAGAAAATGAAGTATGCCCTCTTAGAATCTGTTTGGACTAGGGGCGCCTAGGTGGCTCAGTCAGTTAAACGTCTGACTTAGCTCAGGTTTGTGGGTTCCAGCCCCATTGGGCTCTGTGCTGACAGCTTGGAGCCTGGAGCCTGTTTTGGATTCTGTGTCTCCCTCTCTCTCTCTGCCCCTCCCCTGTTTGTGCTCTATCTCTCTCTCTCTCTCTCTCAAAAATAAACATCAAAAAAAAATTTTTTTTAAATAATCTGTTTGGATGATTCAATTTCCACAGGATGATTCAACTGTGGAAGCCATTTTTAGGTTTTCAAAATGAAATGAAAAGAAGCTTTCTGAGATTGTCATTGTGAGGGGCCTCTCTCATGACTGGGCCTCAGCACATATAGTTGGAGTAACTGGTCTGTGATGGGTCCAAGAGTAAGAACTACCAGAAAGACTTCTTTCCCTAAAGCCACTCCTCCAGTCATCCCACTCTTGTCTGAAATTAGAAACGCATTTAGATTGATGAACTTACAGCTTCCAGCCCATCCACAGCCCTTTAAAAAATTCAAATATCCCAGGCAAGAGTAACAGTTAAGATGACATCAACCATTCACACCTCAGTGTGAATTAGTTTATTCTCTGGCACAAAAATGAGGAATTAGTACAAACACTGAGACTTTGAGAGACATTTTTGACAGAGGTGGGAAGGGAGGGATTGTTGGGGAGATGGTATTTTAACACTGATCATCTAGAAAGAAGAGTCTGAAGCAAAAATTAAGTGCTAACAATGTATTTTTTTAAATTTAATACTTTATTATCATTGTTGTTTCAGACTATCAAAATAACATGTGAAACCAAACAATACAGAGGGATATAAAATAAAAATGTATAGTCTCTTCCTCCCCCATCCATTTCCACGGCCATGTAAATCAGTACTAACATTTTGTTTATTGGGTATCTTTTCACTGAGTTTATACAAACTCATATATGCATGTATAGTATATATATATATATATATATATATATATATATATATACAAAAAAACTAGTATGTATATATATATACAAAAAACTATATATATATATATATATATAGGGTTTTTTTTTACAAAAATAAAATTATTTTATATGCTTAGTAATTTATCATGGACATCTTTCCAAGTTAGTGCCTTTCTCTCACTCTTTATAAGAGTTGCATATATTTTATGATATAGATATACATTATCTATTCAACACTTTTTCTGTTAGCATCTATGCCTTTTATTTCCAATTATTTCCTGTTAAAGATAATGCTTCATAATGTGAGCACCAATAAATAAATTATGACGTAGGCAGATAACGGAACGAACCAGATGTAACAACATGTTTAGATCTTAAAAACAAACTTGAGTAAAAAAAAATACAGAGTAAAATTATCTGTTATGTAAATTGTTAATCATATAAAATAAAACTATATATTGATTATCAACATTTATAGATGTAATAAAACATTGGCAGAAGAAAAGGTAATGCTTCAAAAAATATCTAGCAGACTTATCTTCATGTGCTATTGTTTTTATTTCAGTAAGACAAATTTATAGGGTATGTCACCCAGGACAAAGACAACAAATTTCTGTTCCTTTTTCATATGACATGGCTCAGGGTGAATTCCCTATTCTGTTTACCAGCTTTTAATATGTTTCAGCTTGTCTAATTATATAAATCCCATTTGGAAAAGGTAGAGACATAAGAAAAATAAAAATAACTTAAAGTTCTTCTTTAAGTGTAGCACTCAAACTGAAACACAAAATTCCTAGGCAAGCTTAAACAGGACATATTTAAGCTGACAATTCACTTTCTTTGTTCTCAAGCCCATCTTCTAGGGATGACAAAGAATTGTGTTCACTTTGAGGGCATCAATCTTAATAGTTTGATCCTGACTCTTGAAATAATAAATATTCCAAAAGGAATCTGAGAAAATACTTTCTTTTTTAAAATTTTTTTTTAATGTTTATTTATTTTTGAGAGAGACAGAAAGAGAGAGAGAGGGCATGAGCAAGGGAAGGGCAGAGAAAGAGGGAGACACAGAATCCAAAGCAGGCTTCAGGCTCTGAGCTGTTAGCACAAGAGGCCAATGCGGGGCTTGAACCCATGAACCACGAGATCATGACTTGAGCCCAAGTTGGCCACCTGACCAACTGAACCACCCAGGCACCCCAAAAATATTTTCTTAACAGTCCAAATAGAAAGCTTGAACAGTTTATCCACCCCATAGTGATACGGAATAAAACAATCAGGACTAGGCACGTTTGTGCCCTTGAATTTTAGGTTTAAGGGCTAATCCAATTTTTATACAGTATAGATATCAAGAAGACAAATGTGGAGTGCAGGAGACAGTGAGTGAGTATGCAGACACACGATCCGGCCCCGCCTCCATGTTCAACACTGTTCCTTTGAAGGTGTCGGTCTATCCGTGCATCAATGTGCTTCCAGAGCCCATCAGGTCGAGGGCTGGTGGCCTGGCATGTGGCCACTCTGGGAAAGAGTGTTGGACGCAGTTTGCAGCTGCGGCGCCTGCCCTGATCTACGCTCTCCACCTGCAACTTCAGGAAGCCTGCCTGTCTCCTGTCGCTCTTGAGTGGCACTGCTCTCCCTCTCTCCCACAACCTTTGCCAGCCAATTTGGCAGGGCGATGGTGGCAAAGTAAAACAGGCGCCCTCCTGTCCTTCAGCAAAGTGGAGCAGAGGAGCTCTCCACAGAGTTAGTTTTTTTCCTTTTTCCTTTCTGTCTCTCCTTTCTCTCTTTCTTTTCTTTCTTTCTTCTTTCTTTCTTCTTTCTTTCTTTCTTTCTTTCTTTCTTTCTTTCTTTCTTCTTTTCCTTCCTTCTCCCTTCCTTCCTCCCTTCCTTCCTTCTCTTTTGCTCTTTCACTCTTTCTTTCTTTCAATAGATAGACATAGTTTGAGATATAGTTAACACAAACATAGTTTAAGTTTAAAGCATACAACCCATTGATTTGCTATATTTATATATTACAATATGATTACCACTGTAGCTTGGCTAACACCTCCATAGTCACATAATTAACAGGATGTCCTTCTTTCTCATAGCTAAATAATATTTCATTGTATGTATACATACCACATCTTCTTTATTCATTCATCCACTGATGGACTCTTGGGTTGTTTCCATATCTTGGCTATTGTGAATAATGCTACAATAAACATGGGGGTGGAATATCTTGTTTTCATTCCCTTTGGATATATACTTAGAATGGGATTGCTGGATCATATGGTAGTTCTCTTTTTAATTTTTTTGAGGATCTCCATATTGTTTTCCATAATGGCTGAACCAATTTATGTTCACACCAACAGTGCTCAGGAGTCCCCTTTCCTCCATATCTTTGTTATTCTTGTCTTCTTGATAATAGCCATTCTAACAGATGTGAGGTAATATCTCATCGTGGTTTTGATTTGCATTTCCCTCATGATTAGTGATGCTGAGCACCTTTTCGTGTACCTCTTGGCCATTTGGATGTCTTCTTTGGACAAATGCCCATTCAATTCCTCTGCCCATTTTTAAACACGATTCTTTGTTATTGAGTTTGTTACTGAGTTCTTTGTATATTTTGGAAATTAACCTCTTGTCAGAAAAATGGTTTGCAAATATTTTTTCTTACTACTTAGGTAGCCTTTTCATTGTGTTGCTTTTTCTTTTGCTGTGCAGGGCTTTTTAGTTTAATGTAGTGCCACCTGTTGATTTTTGCTTGTGTTACCTGTGCATTTGATGTCAGAGGGTTTCCTAAATATATATTTTAAAAACCTCTCATCCCATCCACTTGCCAGAATTCCCTCCCTAAGGTAAGTTATCTTACTTTAAACATTACCTAGTTGAAGAGGACATAGACTGAAGTCGCTCTAAACTCTTGCTGAGAGAAAACAAGGTACGGGGCCCAGGGGGACAAGGAGGAAATTACTAAGCCGAATATTCATTATATCCCACAAGTTCTGGAGAGGGAATCTTTACATCTCCCTGCCCTTGCCTGCTATCTTTCATATTATTGTAAATAACCAAAATGTGTCAGGTGCTCTTCCTCTTTGTTCCTAAAGCTCACTATGCTTACTACTATCTCAGAATTTATAAATTTCTAATATTTTAAAATAAAAGCATTAGTGAGGGAATATTCTAAATGATACTAAGTCTCTTTAGGTCTTTAATTCCCTAATACAAAGCCAAATTTATTATATATTCGGGTCATGGGCAGTGTGATTCTGCTTCCAAAGTACATGTAAGTCTTTAGGCATGAGACAGATAATGGTCAAACTATACACATGAGCTACCCTACTTCCCCACAAAAGTCAGTAGAATGTCTCACTCTAGTTTGGGAGCCCTGTACATATTCCAAACCTAGAGTTGTAACAGAATGCACACAGATGAGCCTCAGCTACTAGACTCTTAGTTTCTAGAATTCAGAGACTGTTTTATTCACCTTTTTATTTTTAGCTGCCAGGACAGTGCCTTGAACATAGTAGACACTCAACAAGTGTTTTTCAAATACTTGTTCAATGGAAAAATGGAGCAGGGAAGGAAACCAACACTTACTGAGTGCCTGCTACATGCCAAGCTCTGGACTAAGTGCTTTGCAGAAGTTCTCGCATACTTTGGTATTTTTGTTAGTGTTCTGCGTGGTGGGTAACTACAAGAATAGCACTAGGACCAGCAGAGACCATAGGAAGATACATTTCTGTTCAATATTAGGAGCTTCGTAATGTTCAGAGATGACTAAACATGGAGCCAGCTGTGTCAGGGAGGATGAATTCCCTGTGACTATGCGTAGGCGGAAGATGTTATATAGGGACTCAAGCATCAGGTGGGTTGGGACTGTCAGCCAGACCAAAGCCCCTCACTCAGATGCCCACAGAGGCCAGGCAAGGAGCATAAATGAGAAAAGAGGCCAAGTGTAAGAAGTTCTTCACTTCTCCCTTTACTCCATATAAAACAGTTGCAGCGGGGTGCCTGGGTGGCTCAGTCGGTTAAGTGTCTAACTCTTGGTTTCAGCTCAGGTCATGATCTCACGCTTCGTGGGTTTGAGCATTGAGCTGTGTGCTGACAGCATGGACCCTGCTTGGGATTCTCTCTCCCTCTCCCTCTTCTCCCCCCACCAAAATAAATTGATTAATTAAAAAAAACAAAAAAACAAAAAAACAGTTGCAGCATCATGATGAGCAGTTGCTGACTCTCAACCTCTAAATTGGAGACACAATAGGGAGTAATGGGGTCATATTCCTTCTAATGCAAAATTGTTTTTCAGCACCAATAGTTTTCATGCAGGGACATGGATCCTGTTTTGAGAAACCTTTCTATTTTTTCTTTACGTTTATTTATTTTGAGAGAGAAAGAGTGGGTGTGTGCAGGATCTAGTGGGGGATGGGCAGAGAGAGAGAGAGAGGGAGAGAAAGAGAATCCCAAGTGGGCTCTGGACTGTCAGCGCAGAGCCCGACTTGGGGCTCAAAGTCATGAATCCTGAGGTCAAGACCTGAGCCAAAACCAAGAGTCAGATATTTAACCAACTGAGTCACCCAGGTGCCTCAAGAAATCTTTCCATTTTTAGAGAGAAGCCAGGAATTCTCCTTTTTATATAAAAGCTTCTAATTCTTAAATGTGCTATCAAATTCCATTGGGGAAAGAAATAACACTATGGGCCACATAACACGTCTACACGTTTGGCTTATGGTCACTTTGTTATCTCTGCAACTGGTAATGTTTAAGGTAACTTTAAACCTGAGATTCTTAGAATATTTGCCTTACAGAATGGTTATAATCCAGTGTTTGGCTATAAATGATAAATCCTGACATTGAATGGCAATGTCCTAGGTTCACAAATCTCTAACTTTAACTTTTATGCAAGGGGATGGATTTGTGCTGGCCCTATTTCATTTCACTGACTTTCTGTCATCATCATCATTGCAGTAGAGGCTTATCTGATTATTTTATGTAACTTCATCAACCACAGAGTTGATGGATAGCACAGGGATAGAGAAAGCCAGGTAATCTTATTATGACTTCGAGCACAGGGCTCAGTTCTCCTGCGGCACATGAGACTTGAATGAATTAAACCCTTGTCCAAGATGATGCACACATCAGCAGTTATATTTTGACAGCTCCGGTTTTGAATTATCTTTCCAGATGTTCTCTCAGTAATTAGAGAAGCCCCGTTTCTAGTGAAGCTCTTTCGACTGGAGGGTCAAAAATGACTTGAGTAGAAGTTTTTATCCTTCTATAAAGTGACATCTTCCCTTCTTAATTTGCATTGATAGAAGCTGTTTTCTATTATCTGGAATTCAGAAAAAGTGTCTTCTCCTGGGAGAATATACCATGTCTTAGAAGGTTGTAATTGCTGATTTCTACAATGATCAAGATCAACTCTGCTCTAGGCTATAGAGGAAGCCCCAGTCCACCCTTTGTTTTTTCTTTTCTTCCTTGGGTTAGCTTGTTTGTTTGTTTTGCCACTGGCATGATCCTATTTGCCACCCCTGAAATTCTGGTGTTGTCCTAACATAATGGTGTCAAGGAGGCCATTTGGCCAACTAGTAGGGTTGTAGGACTTAGAGTTACCTTCTTTAGAAAAAGGAGACCCTGTACTTCTGCATGGAGTATCGTCTTCACCAGGAAACAGGGTGAAGGAGAGGCCTGCAGTAAGAAACAAAGGGAAGTTTCCTGTTGTAGCATGCCTACTGTGTATCTCCTTGCTGACATAACATGGCAATCGTTCAAGAGTCTCTAGGCTTCAGGTATGGCAAGTTAGGGTACTGACTTCTAGATTCTGACAGACTCAACTTTCCTTTTGTTCCCCCCAAATGAGGGAGTTGTGGCTGTTTCCTGCACTTGCTGTCTTTGTGTCACCTCACGGTGTCTCTAACACTTGTGTACCCAGTTTCTCATAATTACTTGTCTCTGTTGTTGCAATTTCTGTTTTCCTGACTGGACCCTGACAGATACAACTTGCTTTAAGATAAATTCGTTACTTATATTTCTGTCGGAGAATTGTGTTGTCCATAAATACTAAGGATACTTCAAGCTGCCAATTTGACTTTTCTATCTTCAATTGAGGCAAGAAGACTGATGGAAGAAAGCAGTTAAAATCATGAACAAATGTGGATTTTGAGATAATTTACAGATTTTAGTTACTATCCTATTTTATTTTTGTCATCGTGTGTCAAGTGTTTCTTGTAAATAGCATTAAGGATAGTCTCTTTTTTTCTTGTCTTTTATTATTATTATTATTATTTTTTTTTTTACTTATTTTTGAGACAAAGACAGAGTGTGAGCAGGGGAGGGTCAGAGAGAGAGGGAGACACAGAATCTGAAGCAGGCTCCATCCAGGCTCTGAGTTGTCAGCACAGAGCCCGACTGGGGGCTCAAACTCACAGACTGTGAGATCATGACCTGAGCCGAAGTCAGACGCTTAACCCACTAAGCCACCCACGTGCCCTAAAGGCAGTCTATTTTTTTTAAGCTCATTCAGTGTCTGACTTTAATGGGGAATCAGTCCATTCATAATTAGTGTAAAATGGGTATACTTGATTTGAATTATTTCAACTTTACTCTGATTTTTAAAAATGAACTTTGCCATTGTTTCCTCTATTCTTTTCCCTATTTCTTGGTTTGGTTATCCCAATTTTTATCCCTATGTCCCTGAATAATCAAATTTAACTATATGGCTAAAGAAAAGTGTTTTGTATGTTTTATTTTTTTTTTAATGTTTATTAATTTCTGAGGGGGGGGTTAAGGGGCAGATAGAGACGGAGGGCAGAGAGAGACGGGGGCAGATGATTCGAAGAAGGCTCTACATGGACAGCAGCGAGCCCAATGTGAGGCTTGAACTCACAAACTGTGAGATCATGAGCTGAGCCAAAGTTGGATGCTCAACCGACTAAACCAGCCAGGTGCCCCTTGTATGTTTTTAATTTGAAAAAGACCAGAGATTTAAAATGCCCTTTTTCTAATGGTCCTGCTTTCATTCACATGGTTTGCCAAGGAATCTTTTAGGGAAACTAGGGCAGCAGAAGAGATTCAGAAGTCATCCTGGGTGCTCTGGACTCCACAATGGCGAGATTGCTTTGGCTCTCCATTAGACATTCCAACACACAGGTTTTCTCTAAAATATAAAGAAAAGCAAATCAAAAGAGAAGACCTTGAAATAAAAAAAAAGTTCTGCTATGAAAACAGCTTATTAAGGAATTGATGTGAAAGTTGGTGAGTCTCTTTATGCTCTGACAAGCTTTGGTATGCTTTTCCTCTCCCAGAAAAGCACTACTTACACTGGCAAACTCCTGTGCATCCTTTTTTTTAAAAAATAATTTTTTTAAGTTTATTTATTTATTTTGAGAGAGTGAGAGAGTGCTAGTAGGACAGGGGCAGAGAGAGAGAGACAGAGAGAGAGAGAGAGAATTCATGCAGAGCCCAATTCGGGACTTGAATTCACAAACCACAAGATCATGACCTGAGTTGAAGTTGGATGCTTAACCTACAGAGTCACCCAGGTGCCCCTCCTATGCATCCTTTGAGGTGTGTCCAGAAGGTCTTTTCTGTAAATCTTTCCCTGACCACCCTCTCCAAACCTGCTTCCTTCTTTGTGCCCCCTCCACACCTTACGCATGCCGCCATTACAGCCCTTATAGCATGGTTTTGCAATTATCATCCTCTGCTCTAAGCTATGTGCTGTTTGAGGGCAGAAACTTCTGTTCATTTAGCTTCGCATCTTCACTAGTTACTGCCAATGCTTAATAAACACTTGTTGAGTAAATGATTAATTGTTTTGCCAACGGTAGTGGTTTATTAACAGCAACATATTTCTGTCATCTTTTATCTTTGCTTTTTTCCTGAAGCAACAGAAAAAAAAAAATAACTTCAGAATTAATGTTACCTCTAAGGAACACAAATAGTATTCTCACTAGTCCTATTAACGTGTTCCCCTAATATTTTGGGAATTTAGGTTGAGGCCATCTGAACCCTTGTCTCTCTCTGTTCCTCAACAATATTTTGGCAGATTCCTGTGTGTGTGCGTATCAACGACTAACCATCTGAATTCAATTTGCAACCTTCTTGCTCATGGGGCAAACATTGGCAATTAGCCTAACTGGTAGTCCTACTAGCTAAAATCACATCCAATAAGACTTCCTTAGGACGTATCCAGTTGGATACTTTCTTTTGGAATGCTTAAATGAACGCCCATCCTTTAACTTAAAATGATCTTTTTAATCTCCCCTTCCACAGATTAAGGCCTTTATTTAGCATGACAGCAACTGAATTCCCCAATTCTGCCAGACATGCAACTTGATTATGAGTTCAGTCAATACCTAAAATCAATGCAAAAAAAAGTAAAGTCAGAAGTTTCGAAATATAAATCCATTAAGGCCTGACATTTTCTCAAAATTTTAGTGAATAGCACACAGTCACTCTCTGCTCCAGCTGTAAAAATAACACTATGAATCTAAACTAAAATAAGTAACTTGGACCTCCTTTATAAGAAATTCATCATTTTAAAAAATGCAGAGAAACCATTGGGAAGCAATTTCCACAAATCCAAGGACTCCTCATTTAGAGTGAATACAATATACACAATAGAGTGTATACAGTGAACACTACCACCAAACTGGCTCAAACACAAGGTCTAACAGAACTGTTGTCACAAAGCACATTTGAAAGGGATTGCTAGCGATATGAATTCCTCAGGAAGGTTTTCAATCTCTTAAGTATTTATGCAGGCTGAAGATTGAAGGGGGATTCTAAGAGATCTGTGGCCACATTTCGCAGAGTAGAGGTTCATGGAGTCCACCAGGAAAAACAAACAAAACAAAACAAAACCCTAGAGGCCTCTTGCTTTCCTCCCTTGACAGGCTGACACGGTAAATTACCTGTACAACCTGCAGTTGTCTACTCTGTTAGTAGAAGGAAGAGTTCAGGTAGGTTGGGTCATGTTATTTCCCTCTCCTTCTGGGAAACTGTCAGACTGACTTTCCCAGCTCTCCCAGGACTCACATGTAGCCACAGGCCTGAGTGCTGTCAATGGGAAATTCCCAGTGGACACCGTCCAGGTGACCTAAATTCAACTCAGTTCTGAAACTATTTACCTAGAAAATAGTATCAGCGGGCACCTGGGTGGCTCAGTCGGTTAAGCTTCTGACTCTTGATTTTGGCTTAGGTCATGATGCAGGGAGTCAGGCCCTGTGCTGACAGTGGGGATCCTGCTTAAGATTCTCTCTCTCACTCTTTCTTTGCCCCTCCCCAACTTGTGCGCTCATGCACGCTCTCTCTCTCTCAAAATAAATACATAGACTTAAAAAAAAAAAAAATAGCACCAGATTCCACAGGTTAAGGACACTGTTGTACAAGACTCCCCTCCACCCCCTTGAGAAGCCAATTTTAAGTGCAGGTTTGTAACTTGTGCTTCTGACCAAGTGGCTATAAATTGGCGGTTCCTACAACCCCCTGCTTAGGGTCGAGTGATTTGCTACAGCATCTCACAGAACTCAGGGAAACATTTGCCAGTTTATTATAAAAGGATATACTATAAAACAATACATGTGCGAAAAGGCTCAGAGCTCCCATGCTCTCTAAGCATACCACAATCCTCAAATTCCCATGAGTTCTGGGGCGGCTGGATGGTTCAGTCGATAAGCTTCCGACTTCAGCTCAGGTCATGATCTCATGGTTCCTGAGTTTGAGCCCCATGTCAGCCTCTGTGCTGACAGCTGGGAGCCTGGAGCCTGCTTCAGATTCTGTGTCTCCCTCAGTCTCTGCCCCTCCCCCACTCATGCTCTGTCTCTTTCAAAAATAAATAAACATCTAAACAAACAAATTTCCATGGGGTCATCCACCAGGAAGCTCTCCAAATCTACTCCTTTTGGTTTTTTATGAAAACTTCATTACATAAGCATGATTGATTAAATCAATGGCCATTGGTGATTAAGCTCAATCTCCAGCCCCTCTCTCCTCCTGGGAAATCAGGGGGTGAGATCAAAATTTCCAGCCTTCTAAACACCTGGCTGTTTCCCTTGGCAACCAGCCCCCCTCCCAGGGTGCAATGCAGCTAGTCACCTCATTAACATAACAAAAGACACTTTGTTTCACTTTCAACACTTAGGAAATTCCAGGGGTTTGAGGAGCTCCAGGCCAAGAACAAGGATGAAGACCAAAAATGTATTCTTACTGTAAGTCACAATATCGCAGATTGGATCTAATTAATATTAAAAATAATATTTGCAAAGAGTTTTTAGTCATGTAAATGATTATTGCTAAGGGTAACAGAATATGCCATCTCAAAATATGAATGTAGGCGTTCAGGACATGCTACCTCATAATATGCTGCTTTGGCATTTTGAGTTGTAGACATTTGAAAAAGCAATAAATGCAAGGAGGGCTATCTCTGAACTGCTCCTATCTGCCTCAAGACAGAGCAACAAAAGGACCTCAGTTATAGATCCCTCCCCAGGAGTTTCATCAACCAGGAATCACTGACACCACATCCAAACTTGACCACAAATTATCATATCTTCCATCTATTTTTTTCTAAGAACCCATTCATCTTCCCTAAAAATCACTTACTCTCCCCTATGAGGCCTATACCCTTCCTCCCCTCCCCATTTAATATGGTATTTAAGCCTGAACTCTGAGCCACCTCTGAGTTACTCATTTTTCCCTGGTCATCTCCCATGCATACATGAGGTATACACGTTAATAAACTTCTTTTATTACAGAGGTCTTTGCTAAGAACTTTGAGGGTAGAGGGAAGATTAATCCCCCCCCCTACAATTATTAGAAAGATATGTAAAAAGAATAGGACACAAAATTGTTTTTTTTCCAAAACATCTCCAATGCATTTTTGGAAAGTAGGAAAAAATATGCCCAAATGTTAAAGTCAAAAATTGAAAGATGGGAGTCTGCGTGGCTCAATTGGTTAGGCCTCTGACCTTAGCTCTGCTCATGATCTCATGATTTATGGGTTTGAGCCCCATGTCAGGCTCTGTGCTGACAGCTTGGAGCCTGGAGCCTGCTTCAGATTCTGTGTCTCCCTTTGTCTCTTGCCCCTCCCGTGCTCATGCTCTGTATCTCTCTCTCTCTCTCAAAAATAAATAAACATTAAAAATTTTTTTAATTGAAAGAATAATTCATTGGAAATCCATATCTCTTCACTTATATCCAACACTACCCATATGTTGGAGGGCCCCCTATTTTCTCCTCTAGCCTTGGCCTTACTCAAGGGATGAGAGGTATTCTGAGCCAAGAGGTATGCCCATCTGGAGCTCATCTCCTGCCACAACCCCTCACTTTTATTCCATGCTTCAGGTGTCCTAGAGCCTGGAATTCCTATTACTTTCATCTTTTTTGGGGTCCATTTTCCTGAGGTTAGACCATCTCCACTGTGCATAGCCCTTGGCCCAATGGTGGCCAAGAAACATCTGTTTCTGAGAGTGGGGAGCTGCGTGATATGGATGTGAAGGTGAGGAAAGTAATTTCCCTAAGTTCTTGGATGGACCCCTATAGCCAAAGATAGGTTAGTAAGAGAAAAACTAACAGAGAAGTTTATTAATATGTATACCTCTTGTATGGATGGGAGATACCTAGGGAAAGATCAGTAACTTAAAGTTTTAGTTAGAACCTCAGTTCATACAGTATCTTACCAAAGGAACAACACATTTCTATAGAAGTCACAGACAAAGGAAATAGACTTTGAGTCTCTAAGGGCAGCAAATAATGAGCACACAGATATATAGGAAACTAATGGTAGATAAAAGCTGGATAGTAAGGTTTGTTATATAGATTCTTCCAGTACCATTTCCACGCTGATAGGATCTAAAGTTATCTCTAGTGATTAACTTTGGTCCTTCTTGATAGAGAGGGGAAGAGAGATATCCTTGAAAATTTATGTCCTTGTTTTGGGCAAATAGAGGGAGGGCAGCAAGCTTTTCTTATATCTGCATCTTCTCAGTTGTCTTCAGCTCCAAATAATCTTCTGCCAAATGGGCATGTTTTGGGGTTTCACATTCTGCTACCCCACGGGTGGTGCTTGAATTCATGAACTGAGGTGTCCACACAGGTGTGCATAGAGCCCCTTATGGTGCAGGATGGACTTAGGAATGGGTGAGAAATGGTTGCAGGCCAGGAGACCAGGGCTGGCTTTCCTTGAATTGCTATGTTTTAACATAAAACTTACAGGTGTTTGTGAATTCTAAATTTGAACTTGGTTTCCAGATCATTATGAAGATGCATTGGTCAAAGTAAAGAATAGAATGTATTTTATTATTTTATGAGTTTGCTTTATAACTTTAAATATTTAGGCATGGTATATGAGTCTCCATTCATACTTTTGACCCAGACCCTTCAGGGTTAAGAACAGTCTTGCTTAAATATACCAATTATCAACATTTTGCCATATTGGCTTGTTTTATCTGTCTGTCTATCTGTCTATCTATCTATCTATCATCTATCATCTATCTATCTATATCAATGGGCCTTATTTTTTAATGCTGAAGCATTTGAAAGTATGCTGCAGATATCATGGCACTTTCTCTCTGAATACTTTACCATGTGTTTCTTAAGAACAAGGATATTCTCCCATATAACCACAATATATCACACCAAAGAAGTTTAATGTTGATATAATAAAATTATCTAATAAATGTGGCCTATATTCAAATTTTCTCCATTGTCTTAATTCCCTGTCAAAGATTTTTTGTTCTTTTTTTTTCTAATCTAGGATCCAATCAAGGATCACTCATAATATTTGTTTTTCATGTTGTATGGTAATGACAAAAAGACCAAGAAAGGCTTTCTCTTAAATGGAGGTCAAATTAGATTGCTCGGCAAAATTGGTGGAAATGTTAAAACACTAACCACATTTTTTGGAAATAGAACACAAAGTCTTCAAGATTTAAAGGGAGTGAAGAGAGAATAAATGCAACAGCCTTTGAGCTTTAATTTCAGTTTTTTCTGAGGCTGTTATTCCTAAATGATATGCACCTGCTTTTTCTTCTGTGGGCTTCTACTGTGATTTTATATTTGTCCTAAATTTTCAGAGGAATAAATGCAGTGTTAGATGAAGGAACATTTTCATTATTATCCTAGAAAGAGAGTGTGTGTGTGAGTGGGGGAGAGGGGCGGGGGGGGGGGAGAGAGAGAGAGAGAGAGAGAGAGAGAGAGAGAGAGAGAGAATTTCAAGCAGGCTCCATGCTCAGCCTGGAGCCTGACACAGGGCTTGATCCCATGACCCTGGGATCATGACCTGAGCCGAAATCAAGAGTCAGATGCTCAACTGACTGAGCCACCCAGGTGCCTCTAGATGAAGAAATTTTTAAGTAAATAAAACCTTAAGCAAGTTGTAGTCACATGTTTTTGATAAACAAATTTGCACTTTGCACATTTGCAAATCCTTCAGTGCTAAACACTGATATTCTCACCCCTTTCTTGGCCAGACTTTTTTTGTGTCCTCATGTACAGCAGGAAGACATTGATGTTTGTGAAAACTCAGCCATTTTATGAGTTTATGTGGCCATAAACTAATGTTATAAGCATCTATCTCATAAGATTTCATTTAAGAGTAAAAATGTTCTTAACAAGAAACACATTAAACAGAAAAACATTAGGTATTAGAGATCAATACCCCTACGTAATCATTTGGGGTGTCCAACACAAGAACACAAGACTCTTGAACACAAGAGTTCATTGGAAAACTGACATTTTAAAAATATTTATGAGTGCAAGAAAATAAGCAAAGAATTAAAAAGGACTTTTCAAACAAAATCTTGTTTCCTTATAGATTATGAACTTCAAATGATTTGCTTCATTTTAAAGGTGTAAATAGTTGAAGATCAGAAAAATAATATTGTCTATGCAGTGTGTTGTGTATATAAATTTTTATTTATTTATTTATTACACAACATTCTACATAGACAAATCTTCATGCATCTAAGTCAATGCTATTGAAAGTGTGATGCATGGGTAGGTGCCAAATAGCACATTATTTGTAACCAGTTTTGAAATAAATTTCGAGTCCCACGATGGAACTGCTCCTTCCCTGGGTGCCACATCAGTGAACTGAAATTTAGATAACTTTCATGTCCCTGTGAATGCTCGGCTTCACCAGAAACAGACTATCCAGGCAGCCAGTCCCCAAATGCCCCGCCAATTTAGGACTCCTCCTTATTTCCTTGTTCCTTCTCACCCCAAGCAAAGTTGACTACGTAGCCCCAGCCAATCTGATATTTTCTCTTTCTCTCTTCCTTGTTCTTTATTCTTTGTCCTGTAAAAGCTTTCAGTCTTTCTCTCTCCCCATTTAACAATTCTCTGAATGGAGGCTATCTGCTTCATGAGGTGTTATCACCTGGTTTGTCTTCTTTAATCATTTTTTAACAAGTCCATGAGGAAACAAGTAATAAATTGAAAGGAAGCATTTAGAAACTTTCAAAGCAGTATGTCAGAGCACCTTTATACATGTTGAATCCAAGAAAAGAAAACCTGGCTTGTATTTTGTATATCTTTTTATTCCATCTTTCTACTTCTTGTTGTTGTTGTATTTTTATATAAGTATGAGTTCATGATGGATTGGGAAAAGAAAAACTGGTTTTTCACCTCAGATAATTTGAGAAGCACTTCTGAACATGGTATTTGGCAGGAGTGTGAAGTGTGTGTGTGTGTGTGTGTGTGTGTGTGTGTTTATAGGGTTGAAAGAAAAGAGAGGTGAAGTGGAAAGTCATTAGATCAAATGCAATATCATTTGCAGAAGAGGTTTATATTAAGTAATAAAAGACTATATATATTTCCAAATACGATGTAAACAAAGGAGTTCAGAACAAGACTGCTCCTCCTTAACATGCCACTCTCACAGGAGGATTACTTTGACCTGAAGGCAATCAAGACCCAGAAGACTCGTGAGAAGCTTGTAACCTCCCCCTTAAATGCCTAAGAGAAATGTAATTTTTTCATTTGTGGGGGAAATATGCAATTATAAAGGAAATTTACATTGGAAAGGGGGCCTCTACCAAGAAGAGAGCTACTGCCAGAGATAAACCATTTTTACTTAAGAAACTGATCTGCATAACCTTGATTTGCCAAACATTTCCTCCTCTCCCCTCCCTATAAATTGCTTTCCCTCCTCTGAGACCTTTTCCTTAGCTCAGGATGTTTTATAAACCTCAATTGCCTGGTTGCCTTTTGGGTCTCCTGCACATGTATGCAATTAGATTTGTTTTTCTCCTGTTAATCTGTCTTATGTCATTTTAATGATTGGACCAGCCACAGAATCTAGAAGGGTACAATAAAAATTCCTCCCCTACACAAATTCATAAACCAAATAGGTTAGCTAATCTTCTATTATTATTTGAAAACATTTTTAGGGAATAAATGAAAGAACAAAAGATGTGCCAGGTCACAGTACTTGAACATTTTTAGTGTTTGTTTCCTCTCTCTCTCTCTCATTTACTTGCTCTCTCTCCATTTGTTTATCCTTTACAGTGTCCACACTATCCGATAATGGCTTTCCATGTTACCAACGTAGGGGAGAGTAAAATAATTTTCCCTCTACCCTTCTAAGTTCTCAGCTGGAGCCCTATAAAACAAGATTAGTAAGAGAAAAACAAACAGAAGTTTATAATGTATACCTACTGTATACAAGGGAAGTATTCAGAAAACTGAGTAACTCTCAGAGGTGATATACCATTCAGGCTTAAATACCATCCTTAGCTAAAGACAAAAGACAGAAGGGTGTGGGGGAAGTCAGTTACGGGGAGATGGGCAGCACAAGTCTGGTAAACAAGAGTAAGATTTGCCATGAAGATTTAAGTCAGGGACTTCTGCATTGATGAGTTTCTTGTGGTTTGGTCATCCTTCTCTTCCTGGTACAGTGAGGGAGATACCCTTCCAAATAGAGATTTCTTTATAAATATCAATTTCTCTTACAAAAGGGTAACTTCTCCGTTTTCAGAGCTTCTCCTGTGTCTGCTCCTTCTCAAAGTACTCCTTATGCCAAAGAGGTATCATTGGGATGGCATATTCTGCCACTAAGCAGTGTCAATATCCACATTCCCTTCAGATTTGCCTCAACATCTCACTCACATTCCTCCAAATGGTCCTTTTTCTTTCACTTGCCTCTGCTCTTCCTTTCTCCACCATAACAGTTCCTGAAATCCTATTTTCTCTAAATGCTTTCTTTCCATTAACCTCATCCCACACAGATCACTTCATTAGATGATCTCAATGTTTAGATGTATTTTCTATAATTTTGAATTTTATGCAATAGTTTGTAATTGTTCTCAAGCTCGCCTCCTGTTGGCTACCCACTCTATGACATCATCCCTTTGGATTCTAAATTCCTGCAAAATAGGAGTAGCTACTTTGGTGTCAGAGCTGCACTGCCCAAGCCAGTAGCTATTAAAGTTCAAATATTTAGGTTTTTTTAAAAATTAACATTAAATTAAAATAAGTTAACATTAGATAAAATTAAAAATTTATTTCCTCAGTTTTATTGCCTGGATTTCAAATGTTCATTGCCTACATGTGGTTAGTTGCTATTATATTGGAAACCGGGGTGCCTGGGTGGCTCAGTAGGTTGAGTGTCTGACTTTGGCTCAGGTCATGATCTCCCAGTTTGTGGGTTCGAGCCCTGCATTGGGCTCTGTGCTGACAGCTCTGAACCTGGATCCTGCTTTGGATTCTCTCTCTCTCTCTCTCTCACTGCTCCTCCCCTGCTTGTGCTCTGTCTCTCAAAAATGAAACTGAACCTTTGAAAATGCTTAAAAGCATAAAGTTGAACCAAAATCAAAATGGCTGCACTAATACTTTAGCCAAACTCGATTTTAAAGTAATCTTTTTCCTCTCTTCTGCAAACCTCCCCTCCTCCCTTCTTAGCCTTTTGTTTTGGGAACTTGGTACCACCCTAAAGACATGATGAACAAAGCTGGCAGTGCCTACACAATTCCTATCAAAACTGGCTAGATCCTGTATTTCCTTATCTTTAAAAAGTTTTTAAATGTTTATTCATTTTTGAGAGAGAGAGTGTGAGTGGGGGAGGAGCAGAGAGAGAGGGAGACACAGAATCCAAAGCAGGCTCCAGGCTCTGAGCTGTCGGCACAGAACCTGACAGGGGCCTTGAACTCACGAACTGTGAGTGAGATCATGACCTGAGCTGACGTTGGATGCTCAACCAACTGAGCCACCCGGGGGCCCGTAGATCCTGTATTTCCTTACAAAACCTCCCACCCCTTTCCTCCCGGCAGGCTTGCAGTTTCTGAAGGCCTTAGCCCACTACACCCTCCTTTGCCCGCAAAGCAATAAAGCTATTGTTCCTTTTTATCCCACATTCTGTCTTCACATTATATTTTGTCTCCATGATTTTCAATAACACGTTTAGAATATTTTCATCATTGCAGAAAGTTCTACTGGACAGGAATTTTCTCATATTTCCCATAACACCTATCATAGCTCACTGTTTACAGAAGATAGTTGAGGAGGAGTTAAGGTGGCAGAATAGTAGGGGCACCCTATGCTTTCCTTGTCCCTTGAACACAGCTAGATAAATAGCAAATCATCCTGAACACCCAAGAAATTAATATGAGGACTGAAAGAACAAGTTGCACACCTAGAGGGAGAAAAGTGGCTACATCATGGAGGGAGATACTACGGAGAGTTGATTTGAGGGAGAGAAAAGAATTGAGGGTGCTGCGGGGTGGGGGGGGGGAGCTGATCAGGGAAAGAGGAAAGAGGGAGAAAGGGAGAGAAACAAAGACAGAAGGCAGCATGCAGGAGATTGCACAAGAAAAACTCTTCCTCAAAACCACTGACTGGGAAAAGGAGAGAAACTGATTGTGGCAAGTTTTTACAAGCAGGGGAGCTCGAAGTCCAAAGTTTTAGAAGTCATACCATCACCAGGGTCATGCCGGTGGCCTTAGCGGTGTTCTTATGGGGAAGGAGAGCAGAGGCCCTGGAATGGACAGCATGGTCTGAGGATCTCCTGGGTCTCACCGGGAGAAACAGTTCCCCGTCTTGGAATGCATTTGGGAGAGATGGCACTACCTTTCAGGGGACAGAAGAGACAGGGGGTCACTGAGCGGCCTGTTAATTAGCATAGCAGTAGGGGCACCTGCTGAGAGGGCAGCTAACCTAGAAGCCAACTCTTGGCTGCATTTTACCACAAACTCCAAGCCTCTGCACAGTCGTGGGACGGATTTTCTGGGATGAACTGGCACTAGCCACAGCACCGCGATACCCTCCCCCAGAGGATCAGCGTGGGTCTGCACTGCTCTGAGTCCCTGAGATTTGGAGGTTTTGAAACCTAGCTGCGTGACTGAGATAAAACACAGGAGTACTGGCCGCAAGGCAGGCAGACGATTCAGACACGGGGTGAAAGCAGGATTCTGACAGAAACCTGGGACACAAGAGGGGAGATTGTTCACTCATCTGTGAGGGCTTTCTGAATAGCAGTGGGCACAAACTCCCCGCTTCCGAGAGCGGGGCAATGCCATTTTTCCTGCCTCCCATCAGCAGGGACAGACTTCAGTGAACAACACAGCGCCTCCCAGTGGAGGCTGGAGCCACATACACCAAGCTCTGCCCCACTGCTCACTGCAGGTGCATCTCTACTAGGGCAGGTCTGGCTGAGAACCCAAGCAGCAGGCCTCTTCCCCAGAAAACCAGCACAAACCCCAACATGTACCAAGACTACTGATCATAGAGCTCTGCAAAGCTTCAGCTCTCGTGGAAATAGGATCAGGTTCATTTTAACAAGCAGACTAAAGTACACCTAGTTAAAATGCCACACACTGGAAAGGTCCAAACGCTCCCCACTGCAGGCAAGGAGAAACTCTGCAGAGGACCGATCTGAGGGAAAGAGCAACCAAAACACAATAGTGGAGTGCACGCTCTGAAATACTTCCTGAAGCACGAGGCCCTGGATAGTATAGGACCTCTTCTTAATACAGCCATTACTCTCAGGACCAGGAAATATAACAGGATTTCCCAACACACACACACACACACACACACACAAACAGTGACCTAAACAAAGTGCCAAAATGGAGGAATTCACCCCAAAATAAAGAACATGAAGAGGTCACAGCCAGGGACCTAACCAAAACAGATATAAGTAATTATGCCTGAACCAGAATTTAAAACAACAATCATAAGGAGACTGACTGGGCTTGAGAAAGCATAGAAGACACCAGAGAATTCCTTACTGCAGAAATAAAAGAACTAAAAACTAGTCAGGCTGGAAAAAAATGCTATAACTGAGATTCAAAACCAACAGGATGTAGTGACAGTGAGGATGTACGACTCAGAGGAATGAATAAGTGATATAGAATATAAAAATATGGAAAGTAATGAAGCTGAAAAGAGTAGGGAAAGAAAAGTATTAGATCATGAATGTAGACTTAGGGAACTCAGTAACTCCATAAAGCATAATAACATTTGTATCATAGGAGTCCCAGAAAGGGGAAAGAGGGCAGAAAAGTTTTAAATGAGCACATTATAGCAGAAAACTTCCCTAATCTGGGGAAGAAGACAGACATTGAAATCCAGGAGGCACAGAGAACTCCCACCAAATTTAACAAAAGCTGGCCCACTCCAAGAATATATCATAGTAAAATTTTTGAAATATACAGATAAGGAAAGAATCCTGAAAGCAACAAGGGAAAATAAATTCCTAATCTACAAGGGAAGATAAGTCAGGTTTGCAGCAGATCTCTCCCCAGAAACCTGGCAGGCCAGATGGGAGTGGCATGATATACTCAACATGCCCGAAGTGGAAAAAATATGCAGCCAAGAATACTTTAGCCATCAAGGCTGTCATTCAGAATAGAAAGAGAGATAAAGAGCCTGTCAGACAAACAAAAACTAAGGGAGTTCGTGACCACTAAACCAGCCCTGTGAGAAATATTAAAGGGGACATTTTGAGTGGGAAAGAAAGACCAAAAGCAACAAAGACTAGAAAGGAACAGAGAAAATCTCCAGAATTGGCAACTTTACAGAATACAAATTAAAAATTAAAATAAAAAAAAGATTATCAACAAATGAATATGTAACAAATAATATAGCATAGCAAATAACATAGTATTACTAATAAGATTATTATGACCAAGATCAAGAAAAATCACATTTATAATATATCATAAAAGGCTTTGAGGGGTTGGAATGGAAAAAGATAAGATATTATGAGATTAAAAAAAAAACACCAATAATAAAAATAAAAGAGAATACCTGCCCTATTTATTTTCACAATTGTGTGTGTGTGTGTGTGTGTGTGCATGCACATGCACAGGAGATCCTTATGAGAATAAAATGAGAGGCTCCATAAATTATAAAGCCTTAGACAAGTATGAAGGATTTTTAGCAGAAATTCAACAACATGAACAACAATTTGGCGATTATTCCTGGTCATAAGACAAAAGGAGACGGGATGATGATGCAAAATTGTTTGAGATGCAGTGGACTGTTTCGTTCATTATTTTTTCTTACTATATTTTATCCTAGCATTTGCATATTCAGCCTCTCCTGAGGAGCTGAACACACAGGAAACACTGAGAAATGTTGCTGCTTTCAGAAGCATCAAGATGTAACTCCAAACAAAAGCTTTGTGCCCTGCAACTAGCTGTCCTTCTTCATCTGGTGAGCAGCATTCGTGGGTTCTCAATCCCATCTCTAGAAAACTAGTTGTCCCAGGTAGAGAAGCCACAAACTCTCCAGGACCTCCAGGACCTCTGTCTCCAGGGACTCGGAGTCAATGGCTGCCCTCCAGCACTGACACTGGACTGTCACTCGCTTTTTCTCCATTCCATTTTCTTTTAAATCGAGTGCAGGGGTCACAAGGAACGGCTTCTGGGAGGATAGACAGAACAGTTTCGCTCAACACAATGTAAAGGTTTTACAGGAAATATTTGCTGTTTCATGTATAATTGAATAAAAACGTAACGAATGTCTTTATTAGTGTAACTATAAGCAGCATAGCAACTTTCAGAGTTGGAAGAAGCGTGAAGATCCCTGTAGCTCCACAGATGAGCAAAGTCCTGTTGATAAACGGCCACCCAGTCTCTGCTTAGGAAGTACATGTATATTAGAGAGTGTCCTAGCAGGAAATAGAGGGCGCACTCCCACTGGGTAGGCAGAAAGTGGCTGTTCACTAGATTGCGGGCAGGCTTTACGGAAACCAGAAAGGAATAGTGCAGGACTTTAAGACCAGTGGCGTCAGGCAGTCGCCTATCTTCCCTGTGCCTGAAGGGGCATTGGGAGTGGGAGGCAGCGGTCCTGGAACTCCGAGAGGGTAGCTATGTCAGTGCACGGGGCCGCTATAACAAAATACAATAGATGGGGCGGCTTGAACAGCAGACATTTATTTCTCACTGTTCTGGAGGCTGGGAAGGCCCAGCTCAAGGTGCTGGCAGATCTGGTTCCTGGTGAGAGTTGGCTCTCTGGCTTGCAGACAGCAGCTTTCTTCCCACATATCCTCACATGGCAGAGAAAGAGCAAGCTCTGGTGTGTCTTTTTCTTCCTATAAAAAAGCTAATCTCATCGCGGGGGGGGGGGGGGGGGGGTTACCTTCATGATCTCGTCTAAACCTAACCACCTCCCAAAGGTCCTACTTCCAAATATCATCACTTTGGGGGTTAGGGCTTTAACATATGAACTTGGGGGCGGGGGGACATAAACATTCAGTCCACATCAGTAGCAATGGAGAGGGCTGCCTGATAAGAGCTATCACCTTCCATAGAGGGGTGAAGACAATTCAAGGCAATATGACATAGAGAGCCAGGGGAGTAAGTACCCTGATCGCACTCTCCACCAGTCCTACCACTGGCCAAACCCAATAAGAAGCAGTAGGACAAGGTGGCTGGTGGTGGTAGTTCATATCAGTCAGCCTCTTTTGGCACAGGGCAGGGGAGATAATGATCTGGAGAGGCAAGTAGAAAATACCCAGCCAGCCTCCCAGACCCTTTTTCCCCTGGATTGACTAAATGTGAGAATGCGTGTAAGGCTCTTAGCCTAGAGCCCACTGTGTTTTGGAAGCTCAATAAATGCAATATGCTGGGTATACATTTTATAGTCCCAGCCCCAGTTACTCAGGTGTACACATATTCAGCTTCTAAAAAACTGCTTAAAAACTGAGTTTGGATCTCAAGTCCCCAATTTCTGTTGAGTAGATTGCAGAAAACATAATCTTACCAAATCATTATAATTCATTTTCTTTAGATATAACTCATCTTCTTTTGATAAATTGCCACAGTCATTGTTTTCTCTTCTACTTTCTTCTCCCTTTCTCCCCTTCTCTCCAGGCCTGATCTAAATTTCTTGAAGGGTCTTATGAATTATCTAGGCATTGGTCCTATATGATTCACTCTCGTCCTCTTTCCTCTCCTATAATATTATCACCTATTCTTTCCAGCTCTAAGGTTTGTGATGTCACTATATGCTGAGTCATCCAGGTTGCATCCTTAATACTCACAGTCAAGCCTTGGAATTGAAAATAAACAAAGCGAAAAATCTTTCAGCCTCACTTGCCCCCTTAGCTAGATAGGCAGATGCAATGAATGATCTGTACAACTGTACGTGGCCATCTTTAAACTTGACGTTAAAGTGTTTTATTCAGAGTCAAACATCATAGACTTCCGTTTGAAGTGATTGAATTAAATCGCAGAGGTGATGTTTAATCAAAGACAAACAGCCAGCGATGGTCCGGTTTCTTATAAAACTGATTTTTTGGGTGCTTCATATTTATTAGGGAGTGAATAAAACTGACCATCCAATAGCTACACACCAGAAATATTTGGCCTACTTTGTCAGGAGAGACTTTAATTTTCAAAGATGTGCAAGTCTGAGGTTTGGCTCTTCACGGAGCTTCTGCATCCAGATAATAATGCTTTTTTCCCTTTGGCCTCACTGGTATAAAAATGGAAATAAGTTGATGGAATCTCTGGGATTCAGTTTGGTATATGCTGCAAGAGGATGAAGGAAGAAAACCAATAATGATACTTTGATTTTGAAAATGTATTCTAGAAGGTTATTTGCACAGTTTCAAATGCTCTGAATATTGGTGTTCTGACATTTTGAAATAAGATTAATAAGGTCTGTGGCTTGTGCCAATATTCAAACTGGGAAAGAATGGTGCTGATTCTAGACTTGAAGGTCATCACCTAAATCCAATTAATAACAAAGGAACGTGGGACTACGACAGTCATGAGGATTTAGCTCATCTGCCTGCCGTTGGTGGTTAGTTCTGACCGGGTGAGGGACTAAAGTTCAGGTTCCTTTGTCCGTGTTAACATGTGTGCATCCAATAGAAAAACAGGGATACTGAACATTTGTCCTCAACACACACACCTAGAGAGTCCAGTAGTAATTAATGTAAGATCGTTACTTGCTGAGGGCTTTGTTAAATTATATAAGATAGCAAGTATTTACATATGACTTCCTTACTAGGACACAGTGTATTCTCGATATATTACTATCGTTACCTCTTGAGGGGTAGTGCTTGGTGCTCACTGAGTAACAAGAGAAGAATCAGTGTAAATGGTAGAGAGATTATAAGCGTAAATACTTCTTTAATGCTTTCTCCGTTGCAGGCTCTGTGATAACACATTACATATATTAATTTATTTAATTCTCCCAATAACTTTACGATATCGTTACCATTCCTAGTATTCCCATTTTACTGATGAAGAAACTGATGCAGAATCATTTATTTGTCTAATATCTACTGAGTGTCTACCATGTACTTGATAATGGCCTAAGAATTAGGAATACCTCAAAGCATCCCTGCCTTCGTGGAATTTACTATCTAGTGGTGAGAGATAAAAATAAACTATAAAAATGTAAATTATATGGTAAGTTAGAATGTGATAAATGCTACTGAGAAAAGTAAAGCATTAAAGAAGGAAAGGTTTCTGTGTACGTGTGTGTGCATGTGCATGCAATTTAAAATTTTTTTTTAATGTTTATTTATTTTTGAAAGAGAGAGGGAGAGGGAGAGAGAGTGCGAGCAGGGGAGGGACGGAGAGAGAGGGAGACACAGAATCCAAAGCAGGCTCCAGGCTCCGAACTGTCAGCACAGAGACTGACGCAGGGCTCAAACTCACACTGTGAGATCATGACCTGAGCTCAAGTCAGGACGCTAAACTGACTGAGCCACTCAAACACCCCCATGTGCGTGCAATTTAAAGGATGTTGTGAGAAGATGCTCAATGTCACCAATCATCAGGGAGATGCAAATTAAAACCACAATGAGACCTCACCCTACACCTGTCAGAATGGCTAGATTCAAAACAAGAAATAACAAGTGTTAGCGAGGACGTGGAGAAAAAGGAACCCTGTTGCACTGTTGGTGAGGATGTAAATTGGTACAGCCACTGTGGAAAACAGTATGGATGCTCTTCAAACAGAAAGAGAAATACCATATGATCCAGTAATTCCACTACTAAATATTTACCCAAAGAAAACAAAACCACTAATTTGAGAAGATAGATGCACCCCGATGTTTATTGCAGCATTCTTTATAATAGCCAAGATATGGAAGCAACCCAAGTGTCCACTGACAGGTAAGTGGGTAAAGAAGCTTTAGTATAGATTCCACCGTATGTAGGTATGTACATACAACGGCATTTTACTTGGCCATACGAAAGGATGAGCTCTTGCCATTTGCAACTACACCGACGGGCCTAGAGGCTACTACGCTAAGTAAAATAAGTCAGAGAAAGACAAATATCATAGGGATTTCACCTATACGTGGATCTCAAAGAAACAAACGAAAAGCAGAAACAGATTCATAAATACAGAGAACTGATGGTTGCCAGAGGGGAGGGGCTTGGGGGGAATAAACAAAGTGGATGAAGGGGAGTGGGAGGTACAGGCTTCCAGTTATGGGATGAATAAGTCACAGGGATAAAAGGTACGCATATGGAATATGGCAATGGTATTAGAACAGTGTAGTATGGTGACAGATGGTAGCTGCACTTGTGACGAGCATAGCATAACAAGAAGATGTGTCGAATCACTACATCGTATTCCTGAAACTAACATAACATGGTGTGTCAACGATACTTCAATAAAAGGAAAGGGGGAAAAAAGTTAAAAAATAAAGGATGATGAATAAGGAAAGCCTCATTGAGAAGGGGACTTTGAGCAAAGATTGAGGGAGATGAAGAGAGACCCATATTATAAACCTCTGGGAGAAGAGTGTGTCACAAAGAGTAAACTGCCAAGTACAAAAGCCGCGAGGAGGTGCCCGGACTGTTGCAGACAGAGCAGGGAGGCCCTGGTGGGTGGAGTAAAAATGAGTATGTTGGGGAGGAACAGAAGTCAGAGAAGTAGGAGGAAAGGCCAGATCCTATGGGCCTTGCAGATATTGACTTTTATGGAGCTGAGAAGCCTTGGGAGAGTTGTGAGGGGAGAAGCTACATGGTCTGACTTCTGTTGTAAAAATATCTGGATGTTATATTGAGAACAGACTACGTGTGGGCAGGTGGGAAATGGGTGCTGGTAAGACAGGGCAGAAACCACAGAGATGGGTTGGGAGACTATTATAATACTCTGGGAGATCTGGAGACCATTAACAATAACCCAAGAGAGTAATGGAGGAGGATGAACCAATGTAGTTGCTTGGGAGGCGGTAAGAAGTATCAGATTCTAAGCATCTCTGTAGGTGGGGTCCACAGGATTTGCTAACAGATTGGATATGAGCTAGAAAGAGAAGAGAAGAAAAAGGTGACTCCAAACTTTCTGCCTTGATCAACTGGAAAGGTGAGGTTGGCGTTGATTGAAGTTGAGGAGGACTTAGAGAGGGGCAGGATTGGTAAGCTCAGGAGTTCAGTTTGGATATGCTAACTTTGACATGACTATAAGACATCTGTGGCAGGCAGGATAAGGATCCCCCAAAAGGCCCATTGAGATCCTAATTCCCTGTGAATTAGGGAACCTGTGAATATGTTTGATTATATGGCAAGGGGGAATTGAATTAGTGGATGGAATTAAGGTTGTTAATTAGCTGACCTTACAATAGGGAAGGTGTCCTGCACTATTCAGGTGGATGTAATGTAATCATAAGTCTTTAAATGTGGAAGTCAGTGTCAGACTATGCAATGCAAGAGAGACTTCACTGGCCATTGCTGGCTTTGAAGATGGAAGAAGCCCACAAGCAAACAAATGCCAGCAGTCTCTAAAAGTTGGAAAGGCCAAGAAAATGGATTCTCCCCTAGAGCCTTTAGAAAAGAAATGCAGCCGTGCTGACACTCTGATGTTACCCACTGAGACCCATTTTGGACTTCTGACCTCCAAAACAGTAAGATAATACATCCATGTTGTTTTAAGCCACTGAGTTTATGATCATTTGTTGCAGCGGAAATAGGAAAATATAACATTTCCAAGTGGAGATTGCTTGTAGGCAGCTGGATATTTATGTCTGGACTTGGGGTCGTGGATAGGGACATTAATTCGGAGTTATTCACATATGGACGATACTTAAAAATCAGGAGACTGGATGAGATCACCAGGAAAATAAGTAAAATCAGAAGGGAAAAAGTCCAAGGACTGAGCTTGGATGAACTCTGATATTGGAGCCAGTAAAGGAGACCTGGGAGGGGAAGCTAGTGAGGGAGGATGAGAACCAGGTGGGTGTGCTGCCCAGAAGCCAAGTGAAAGAAGTGTTTCGAGGAGATGGGGTGATGACACGTGTCAACTGCTGCTGACGGGTCACGTAAGATGAGGAGTAGGAATGGATCTTTGGATTGAGCAATGGAAAGGTTGGCCTTGACAGGAGCAATTTGGGCAGAATGGTGTGGGCTAAAACCTTCTGGAGTAGGTTTTAGCAAAACATGGGAAGAATGGACTTGGAGCCAGTGAGTCCAAATAACTTTTAAAGAGTTTGGCTGTAACAAGGAGCAGAGAGATAGGGCGATAGCTGGAGATAAAAGAGGCCTTTCTGGCTGTGGGTTAGAGAAATAACAGCGTATTTGTGTGTTGATGAGAATGAGCCGGCAGGGAAGACCAGAGAGGCTAGGAAATTTGCTCAAGTTCACATGACTGTGCGGAGCGGAGATGAGTTGTCCCAGCTGAGGTCATCCTAGACAAGCCCTCCCTCAGAAGCAGAGTCACTTAGTCAACCAGCTGTTGACCAAGTACTCGTGAGTTAGCCCAGCCAAGACCAGAAGAATGGCTCAGCTGAGCCCAACTCGAATTGTTAACCCGGAGAATTGTGAGCTTAATGAGGGGTTGCTGTGTTAGGCTAAAAAGTTTACAGGCTGTTGTTATGCAGAAAAAGATAATGGGTATTGGGCCAAATTAAGCTACATGCGTTCGGGGTACAAGTGACCATGTAACTTCCAAGATCATAACTGATTAATATGCAAGAGGTGTTAGTAGCTTCATTGTAATGAGGTTGTAAGAAAACTTGCTCTTCTAGGTCAACCCAGGTGTAATAATGACTATTCTATGCTAAACATCCAATTTCCTTTTTCTCTGGGGAAAATAAAGGGAATGTAATCACCTTCAGTGACTTATTTATTTATTTTTTAATTTTTTTTTAACATTTACTTATTATTGAGAGACAGAGAGAGACAGAGCATGAGCAGGGGAGGGGCCAAGAGATGGGGAGACACAGAATCCGAACGGGCTCCAGGCTCTGAGCTGTCAGCACAGAGCCTGCCGAGGGGCTCGAACTCACAAACCGCGAAATCATGACCTGAGCCGAAGTCAGACACTTAACTGACGGAGACACCCAGGCGCCCCTTCACTGACTTATTTGTGACCTGAACATTGATGTTCTTTCTCTTGACAGGTGGCAAAAAATAAGAATAAATAACACTCTCACTGTTTCCTGAATGCTTGTCTAGACAGTGCCCAGGAACTGTTTTCTCTTGCCCTAATATTCTGTAATTTAATTTTGTACAGTTTACATTTTAGTCACATTTCCTGTGCAAAATCATGAGGGAATCATTTGCAACTCAAATATTTGTTATTTAAAAACATCAGTTTTCATGTTAATTAGCTCACTTGTGACAATTATTTCACAATGTATGTCAAAACATCAAATTATACACCTTAAGTATGGACAATTTTATTTGTCAATTATACCTCAATAAAGATGGGGAAAAAAGAAAATAAATTTTGGTTCTTCAAAGTAAATTTATCAAAGGAAGGAGGGAGGGAAAGAAGAAGGGAGGGAAGGGAAGGAGGGAGGAGGGAAGGTCATTTTCCAAAGCTTTAATTGCCCTTAGTTTTGACCCACAAGTAACCATTGCAAACTCACTTTGAGAATGTTATGACTGTGGTACAAGAAAAATTGTGATGGCCACCAACTCATCAGCTTTTGGCTATAACTACTAAAACCTAAAAATGGAAGCTAGGAATAGATTTCTAGGCAACTCTTTTCTTTTTCTCAGAATCCAGATCTAGGAGACCAGGAGTATAAGCAAGTCAGGAGCAAAAACCTCTTTTACAGCATCTTACACCTTAGTGAGTTTCTAAGCACAAAACTTCTTGTCTTGTATTCATTTCTCTTTTCCCTCTTTTCTGTAGGGTAAGGACATGGTGGTTCTCCACAGGTCATGATTCCCATGGCCTCCCTTCTCTCCCTTCCCCCATTGCCCTCAAAATCCCACAATCAGAGGAATCAGGAAACACTATGCCCTTGCTGGTGCTTTCTTTGTGTAAATCTAGTCACTTTTTTTCTTAATGTGTGTTTGTTTTTGAGAGAGAGACAGAGTCCAAGCAGGGGAGGGACACAGAGAGAGGGAGACACAGAATCCGAAGCAGGCTCCAGGATCTGAGCTGTCAACACAAGAGCCAGATGCGGGGCTCGAACTCATGAGCTGTGAGATCATGACCTGAGCCGAAGTCAGATGTTTAACCAACTGAACCACCCAGGTGCCCCTAAATCTAGTCACTTCTAGTTTTACAGAATTTAGATTATTAACCAGACTGCGTTGTCAGTCCCTGTGCCTCTCTGATGTAAGAAAGATCTAGCATACTGTTTGAGGCCCATACCTTTGCAGATCAGGTAAAATGTATACACCGTTTCCTAGAGGCATGCAGCAGCAATTTGATGTTTAGATCTAAGAAATGTGTTTGCCCAAAGGCACAGTGATGTGTTAATAAACATTCCTGTCCACAGAAGTTTTTGAGTCATTTTGTGCCAGATCATTTTACAATGACCTATCAGGAAACATTTTAGAGACAACAGTTTTGTTCACAGCTCTGGTAGATGACGGAGAAATCATAAAAACCATCCTATGGAGGGGGTCCTTAATTAGAATTATGAGAGCTATTCTGAACTTGGCATCCACTGTAGAGTCCAGGCTGCGTTAGTGGATAGCTCTTCTCCATTTTGGTCTCTAGGTATTAAGCACATGAAGCATTTCCTTATCTACATAACAGGGTGTCAATCTGTACTTCTATATAAATAACTTCTGTGTAAATCTGTTCTAAGGTCTTTGTATACATTACCTCCAAGGTGAAATATTGAATGCCCAAAGCAGTTGAATTCCATATTCTAACTTTTTTAAATTCTTAGACATAAAAACAGTCCTTGAAGATCTTCAAAGGCCATTTTGTCATGAAGTAAAGAGCAAATCTATGAATTAAAGAGGTATTGAAAGAGAAACAAGCCCTATGAATGTGTTTCTTTTAAAGTCGTTTCATAGGAAGACCCAGTAAGAAAAGTATGAAAGAGAATGATGTACCTATTGGATGGCCATGAAAGAAGGGGAATTTTGGCAAAGGCAACACGTAATCTTGAAACTCTAGAGAAAAAGATCACAATGAGACCATTACTACATGCAATAAGGTAGTTTTTCTTCCTTTTTAAAGTTGTGGCTTGAGTGAAGCTGATTTTTAAAACTAGGTAGCTAGGAAAATGCTGGTACTAACTTGTGTCTTTTCTTATGAAATGTATGTTGCCAAAAAAAGTGCATAATTTCCAGGAATGGTGAAATTGACATTAATCATATCTCCCCCAGGAGAAGGGAGGACTTTGGGATGAAAAATGTCTTTGTTATCTCTTGCTGCGTAACAAATTCCCCCCCCGAATCTAGCAACTTAAAACAGCAACAATGCATTATCTCGCCTAGTTTCTGAGGATCAGGAATCCAGGACCACCTTAGCTAAGTGGTTCCGGTTCACGAGGTCATAGTCAATCTGTCAGCAGGGACTGCTGTCTCCTGAAAGCTTGAATGGAGCTTTGAGGAGAATCCACTTTCATATGTGTTCACATGGCCGTTGGCAGAAGGTCTCAGTTCCTCACTTTTATTTTTATAACCTCTAATGTAGGAAGTGGTGTGCCACTACTTCGGCTGTATGCTAGTGGTCAAACAGATCACCTCTAGTATGACATGGGAGGGAACCACACAAGGGTATCAGGAGGTGGGATTGTTGGAGGCTGTCTTGGAGCTGGCTCTGTTTACAGTTTATTCACTTTTAAAAAATCATTCAACCCTGCCAGGTAATGGGCCAGCCTCTGCAAATATACCTATATCCTTTTGGATTATACAAATCATAATCCCAGAACTTGGAGATGAAAGGGACAGTAGAGATCATCCTCTAACCCAACCCTCATTCTTGTCTAAGATTCATCAGGATAGAATAGGGAAATAAAGCCCAGAATGTATCAGTAATGCCCCAAACCACCCTCTCCTCAAGAGCTGATGCAGAATTTAATCTTTGGGCTTGTCAGTACCTTCCCCCCACCCAGTTTTTTTTTTTTCAATTTTTAATGTTTATTTATTTTGAGAGAGAGAGAGAGAGAGAGAGAGCACGAGCATGAGCAGGAGAGGATCAGAGAAAGAGGGAGACACAGAATCCAAAGCAGGCTCTAGGCTCCAAGGTGTCAGCACAGAGCCCCACGCAGGACTCGAACCCATGAGCTGTGAGATCATGATCTGTGCTGAAGTCAGACACTCAACCAACTGAGTCACCCAGGCATGCCTTTCCCCAGTTTTGTTGAGATATAGTTGACATCCATCACTATATAAGTTTAAGGCATACAGCATGATGGTTTCCTTTACATATATTGTGAAATGATTGCCACAATAAGGTCAGCTAACATACATCTCAATATAATAAAAAGAAAAGAAAAAGAAAAAAAATGTTTCTTGTTCTGGGAACTCTCAGGATTTACTCCCTTAACCACTTTCCTATATATCATACATACTGTTATCTAGAGTCATCATGTTGTACATTACATCCTTAGTACTTTTTATATTATAATTAAAAGTTAGTACTTTTTTTAATTTTATTTTTCAATTTACATCCAAATTAGTTAGCATATAGTGAAACAATGATTTCAGCAGTAGATTCCTTAATGCCCCTTCCCCATTTAGCCCCCCCGCCACAATCTCTCCAGAAACCCTCTGTTTGTTCTCCATATTTAAGAGTCTCTTATGTTTTGTCCCCCTCATTGTTTTTATATTATTTTTACTTCCCTTCCCTTATGTTCATGTGTTTTGTATCTTAAAGTCCTCATATGAGTGAAGTCATATGCTATTTGTCTTTCTCTGACTAATTTCGCTCAGCATAATACCCTCCAGTTCCATCCACATAATTGCAAATGATTTCATTCTTTTTGATTGCTGAGTAATATTCCATTGTGTGTGTGTGTATATATATATATATATATATATATATATATATATATATATATATTACATCTTCTTTATCCATTCATCCATCGATGGACATTTGGGCTCTTTACACATTCTGGCTATTGTTGATAGTGCTGCTATAAACATTGGGGTACATGTGTCCCTTTGAAACAGCATACCTGTATCCCTTGGATAAATACCTAGTAGTGCAATTGCTGGGTTGTAGGGTAGTTCTATTTTTAATTATTTAAGGAACCCCCATACTGCTTTCCAGAGTAGCTGCACCAGCTCGCATTCCCACCAGCAATGCAAAAGATCCTCTTTCTCCGCATTCTCACCAACATCTGTTGTTGCCCGAGTTGTTAACGTTAGCCATTCTGACAGGTGTAAGGTGATATCTCATTGTGGTTTTGATTTGTATTTCCCTGGTGATGAATGATGTTGAGCATTTTTTCATGTGTCAGTTGGCCATCTGGATGTCTTCTTTGAAGAAGTGTCTATTCATGTCTTTTGCCCATTTCTTCACTGGATTATTTGTTTTTTGGGTGTTGAGTTTGAAAAGTTCTTTATAGATTTTGGATACTAAGCCTTTATCTGATATGTCATTTGCAAATATCTTCTCCCATCCTGTCGGTTGCCTTTTAGTTTTGCTGATTGTTTCCTTCTCTGTGCAGAAGATTTTATCTTGATGAGGTCTCAGTAGTTCATTTTTGCTTTTGTTTCCCTTGCCTCCAGAGACGTGTTGAGTAAGAAGTTGCTGTGGCCAAGATCAAAGAGGTTTTTGCCTGCTTTCTCCTCTAGGATTTTGATGGCTTCCTGTCTTACATTTAGGTCTTTCATACATTTTGATTTATTTTTGTCTATGGTGTAAGAAAGTGGTCCAGGTTCATTCTTCTGCATGTCACTGTCCAGTTTTCCCAGCACTGCTTGCTGAAGAGACTGTCTTTATTCCATTGGATATTCTTTCCTGCTTTGTCAAAGATTAGGCGGCCATACGTTTGTGGGTCCATTTCTGGGTTCTCTATTCTGTTTCATTGATCTGAAAAAGTTAGTACTTTTTGACTACCTTCCTCCACTTACCCCTCCTCCCTGATATCTTTTCATAAAATATTTGAATCCATGATCTTTTGCTTATGGTTTGTTTTACTGATAATTCACATGTACCCAAATGTTGAATTAAATTTAATTTTTACAGGTCAGTATTCATTTTTTTTAATTTATTTTTTTTTCTTTTCTTTTTTTAAAAATAGAGTAGGACCCTTGACTTGCATTTTATAAGCCTTAGGTTGGTTGTTTTTGTTGTTTTTTTTTTTTTTTTTTTAAGTAATCTGTACATCCAACGTGGGACTTGAACCGACAATCCAGAGATCGAGAGTTTCACTCTCTACCAACTGAGCCAGCCAGGAACCCCTTTTTTTATTTCTAAAAAAATATTTATTGAATGTTATTTTGTGCCAAATGCATAATAGATACTGGATACACTGTTTAATGTAATATTCAGTCCTAATGAATCTTCATCTATTGGAGGGAGAGGGTATACTTACTGAGCATTAAAATAGAGAGTGTATGAGAAATGAGTAAAATATTATTCTTGTTCTAAAGGAGTTTAAAGTCTAGTACAATTAATTTTGGAATTAAGCATGTAAGATGCTAATTAGCATAATTTACTTTTCATATAACTGACCTCGTGGCACTGGTGTGCAGCTAAAAAGCTCTAACTTATGTTGGTGGTAGCTGCATTTGTTGCTGGCAATCGATCTGGCTTCATGTTACTTTAATTTGCTTACAATTTTAATGCTATTATCATACCGTCTTGTTTATATACACATGGAGTATATGCATAAAACAGAAAAGTGATACACAGAGTGAATGCAGCTAAAAACCTCTAATTCACCTCAAGATGCTTAAAGAATGCTAAATGATGACAGTTGTCCCAGGAGCTTATAGCATCATTAGGAAATTAGTTTTTAAAAAAGAGTTGGCATCAGGCCCAAGATCGGAAAAATGGGTTCTTCCCAAGGACAGAGGATGCCGCAAGTTCTTCTTCCAGCATTATGGTTGTTGTGGCTTCCTCGGTCAAATATTTGCATCCAGGAACCAAGCTGTGAATTAGAAGCTCACTGTGTATGAGTTAAATCATTTCTCAGCAATATCCCCTCAAATCCAAACAGATTTTGGATGCAAGAGTTCTCTTTGGATGATTTCCACAAACCCCACCCTGTCTAATAATGAAACTCCCGTGGGTTTTCTCCCTGATGGCCTGTAAATTTTTCTTTCTGACTGACCTGTGAATATTGGCTCCCAACACCTGTCATTCAACTCTGTGTTGTACGTGCCATATGTACTCCATTTGTGCATCTGTGCCAGTGCTGGCTCGCCCAATAATCAGCCAATTGGAGGGGGAGACGGAGCCCAAGATAAGCACTTTGGTTTAGTTTTTTCTGCATAGTGCATAGCAGAGCATCACATACAGGAAGGCACATAATAAACGTTCTTTGATAAAGCCAAGAACTGCTGCTAGCATGGTTTCCAGGCCCAGGATAGGTCGGACTTGTTTCTTCTTTTTCTTTTTTTGGTTTTTTTTTTGTTTTTTTTTTCAACTTTTTAAATTTATTTTTGGGACAGAGAGAGACAGAGCATGAACGGGGGAGGGGCAGAGAGAGAGAGAGACACAGAATCGGAAACAGGCTCCAGGCTCCGAGCCATCAGCCCAGAGCCCGACGCGGGGCTCGAACTCACGGACCACGAGATCGTGACCTGGCTGAAGTCGGACGCCTAACCGACTGCGCCACCCAGGCGCCCCTTCTTTTTCTTGATAATATTGAATGTAGGCATTTCTTTTTTAAAAATTCTTTAGCATTATAAAGCAGCCTAGAGGCAAAAAGAAGATATGATAGATACAAAGGATCTGAGAATATTGTGGTGAAAAGGGAATAGGCTTTGGAATTAGCTATGTATTCATCCATTCATTCAACAAATATTTGTCAAAAATGAACCCATACTAGTGAACAAAACTGACAAAAAGTCTTCTATCTTGGAACTTGCATTCTAGTAACTAAAATGTGTGGTGTCAGAGAGTGATAAGTGCTATGAAAAAAACATAAAGTGGGGCAGGGGTGAGGGACAGCCATGAGTGGGGATGCAATTCTGGTAGGAGGGTTAGGGAAGTCCTCACTGAAAGGTGACATTTGAACAAATATGTGGAGGGGGTGAGGAAGGGAGCCATGTGGATATGGGGGAAGAGCATTGGGGCAGAGGGAATGGCTGAAACAAAAGTCCTGAAGTGGGTCTGGCAAGCAGGCCAGTGTGGTGAGAGAGGAGACTGGAGATTAAACCTTGGTGTGTTTAGGCCACCTACGCTTCTTAACCACCACCCAACCCCCCAAAAAGTAGAGACAAGAATGTCTGTATAGCTTGCAGGACTCTTGGGAAGACCAGATGAAGTAGTGAAGGCCAGTGTCAGGTATCCATATAAGAGCTTTAATTAAAATATGAAGGCCGTCTCCTGGCACTGATACTGCTTCTGTGTCTTCCGGGAAAAGGAAGGAAATAACAATACATCGCTGGTTTGTCACGAGGAGTGAAGGGTGGCAAAATGTGCCACCCCAAAATCTACCTCTCTGGCATAAGAATTATTTTGAGAAACAGCAGGCGAAGAAGGAGCTCTGAAAATGGATTCGAAGTTACCCTTTTGTAACGGAAATTTGCACTTGTAGGGAAATCTCCTTTTGTAAGGGTGTCTCCATCTGTGTACCAAGAGAATGACTAAATCACAAGAAACTCAACTCAGCAATGGAGAAGGCACTGACTTAACTCTGCGTAGCAAAACTTATTCTAGTTTATCATATTTTCCCCGCTCATCTCCCCATAACTGACTTCCCCCACACCTTTCTCTCTTTTGTCTTTAGCTGAAAATCGTATTTAAGTTGAATTCTAAAGGACCTCTAAGAGTTACTGAGTGTCTCCCATGCATATATGAGGTATACATGTTAATAAACTTCTGTTTCTATCTCTTTTGTTTGTCTGTTATTTGTTACAGAGCTCTCAGCAGAGAACTTGGAAGAGTAGAGGGATTTTTTTTTTTCCCCTGCAGGAGCAAATGTAATAATGCATAAAATATTTAGTTCAGCGGTAGACACATGGTAGGCCCATAACTAATGGCGGTTCCCATTACATCAGACGCTCTAATAAAGCATTCATTAGTATGGAGAGAGACAAAACTGGGAGAGCAACTTTATGCCACTAACCAACAGGACTAGGCAGAAAACAGGAGCTAGGTTCAGGGCCCCAAAGAACCAGGAAATATAAGAGCAATGGATCTGAAAATCAAGGCAAAGCGATGAAGAATTCCATCGAGGTTTTACTCAAGCCCAGGGCGGTGGGTAGTAAGATTTATTTGAAGGGGCTGGAGTGGAAGAGACAGCAGAGCAGGGGGCAAAAACTAGGTGAATCTGAGGCTTCAATATAAGGCAGGAAATATAACTAATAGGCATCATAAAATTGAGTGAGTAGAATCAGCATAAACAGACTTGGCTGCAAATGGGCATAAGTTGAGATATCCACGTATGTGGAAACCCGTAACTGCTAGGTGGGAGTACAGTGGGGAACATTTGGATGAGAATAAAAGTAGAGAGAAAGCAAAAATGATACAGATGTGGGAGGATACTAAAGACAGTTCCATCAGAAGTAGGAAATAGAAGTTGTATTCCTGAATGAGGCAACAAATGCTGGCCAAGCTATCTAGAAATTTTCTAGATCCCAGGTTCAATTAAGAACAATGCACTAAATAAATTCTTGAAAATCTAAGTATTTTGGTGGTTAACGTAAGGGATTATAAAGGTGGACAGACTTAGTTTCAGATGTGTTAAGTGACCTTGAATAAATTCGCCTCTGGTAGCCTTGATTCTCTAACAAGTAAAATAAGGATGGTAAATAAAGTTCTTGTGAGGACAATATATGAAAAGTCTTTTGTAGATGGTTAAACATTTTCCTAGGATTTCGTCCTTCACTTATTAAAGAAATGACAAAAAGTGTTGCTATTTGGATTTAATTTTGACCAACGAGGAAGAATCCGTGAGTTGAGTTTGGAACTTGGAAGAAAGGGGAGACAAAACAAAGCTTACCTACATTAGAGTCATGAATAGAGAGAGCCGTGCTCAAGGCATAAGCCTTAGATCAGAATGTTCCATTCCATTCCTCCAAGAGTTTCCCAAAGCCCAACCTGACAAGAATTTTGTTTTTCCTTTTTCAACCAGACCACCCAGACTGCCACACATTTCACACCTCTTCGCAATGTTCCCTTTCCCTTTGTCTTTCTGTTTGACATTTTTGTGCAAACATTAATTATTTGTTCCTGTAAGTGGTAGAAAAAGTGCTGAAGTCAGAGTCAGGAGCCCTCAAGGTCTTTTATTTCACACCCAAGTACACAACTGCCACCTTTTTTCTCCATCCTTCCTTTTCTTCCTCTTTCCCTTCTCTCTCTCCCTTTTTTTTCCCCATCCAGACTCGTTCCAAACTCAAATTCCAAATATAAGGATTGAAAGTGCAAGGATGGAGAGTTCAACTTCAGCGAGTAGGGCCAGGGTCAGTGCAGGGTGTGAACACAGGTGGCAGCCATTGCAATCTTTGTTACTTATCCACTCCCCTCTTGGGGTAAACGCTGTTCCTCCTTCTGCCTTCACCCTTGACAACAGTATCCTGATTGGTGTTCAGGGCTGCAACGTTCCCAGACCGAGGCAATGAATCATGATAAGGTACAACAAATCATTACAAAACTTCTCGGCTTCCCAGGCCTCCCCTGCTGCTAGAGGTGGGGCGGTAGAAGTCACTCATACCCTTTCTTTCCTGGACATAACTTCCCTGAAGTTAGGCATGGCTGTATGACTTGCTTTAGCTAAGGAAATATGAATGGAAATTTCACCTGTCACTTCTGGATGGAGGCATGTAAGAGCTGATGTGCAGGACATCGCACTCTCTTTCCCGGCTGTCACCTTGGCCCTACCCCGTGGTTCCACTTATCAACTGCATAACAAATCATTCCAAAACTTGGTGGCTTAAAGCAACTACTATCTCATGCTTCTGTGAGTTGATTGGAATCAGTTAAAAGGTGCTTCTGTTAGTCTTTCCTGAGGTTCCTCATGTCGGTACTATCAGGTTGTGGTCAGGGCTGCTGTGAGTGGCTCACTCACAAGTCTGGCATCTTGGAAAGGATGCCTGGAAGGCTGAGCTTAGCTGGGTCTCTTTCTCCGTGTCATCCCAGGGCTCGTCAGTCTCCATCTGATCTTTTCATGTGGTTTCTCTATGTGATCTTTCTAGAGCATAGTGAAGAGTAGCAGAATATGCTACCCCAGAATATGCCACTTCAGCATAAGCATTATTTTGAGCTAAAGGCAACTGAGAAGCCTAGATTCAAGAAAAACTCTCTTCTCTGTCCCTATTTGCCTAAAAGCAGGATGTAAATTTGCAAAGGTGGCTCCCCTCTCCTATCAGGAAGGACAGAAGTTTATCACCAGAGGCAAGTCTAGACGCTTTTATCAGCCCATAGACTACACCAAAAGAATCTAGACAGCAAATCTTGCTACAGCTAGCCCTTATCTAACATTAGTTTCCCATATAATTTACCTCCCCCAGTTTGCTGCCCTAGAAACAAAGTCTCTTTCCATTGTCTAGTCATTTCTCTAAAAGTTCATTGTTCCTTTGTTAAGATATTATATAAGCCGAAGTTCTAAGCATCTCTTCAAGTGATTCATTACTGAATGATTGTGTGTATGTGTGTGTGTGTGTATGAGAGAGAGAGAGAGAGAGAGAGAGAGAGAGAGAGAGATGCATATGTTAATAAATTTCTGTTTACTTTTCTTGTGTTAATCTCTCTTTTATGAGATGAGGCGCTTCCCACTGGGGTAAGGTTCCTAGGAGGATTTTCCTTCTCTACGATGGCGATGTAGTGGCACAAAGTTTTGAAAAGCATAAACCACCAGCCTTTTAACGACTCGGGTTCAGGATTGGCACAGCATAGCTATCACCATATTCTCTTGGTTCAAGCAGCGACAGGCCAAACCAAATTCCAGACGGTGAGAAATAAACACCGCTTCTCGACGTGGGAAGTGACAAAAATTGGTGGCCATTTTTAATCTACCACATTTGCATTTAACATTAGAAAATTCAATCTTCCTCACGTAGACCTGGAGGTGCCCAGATTTGGCCTGCCGGTGGGGAAGATACCTGTCCGAGTCATAACCTGTCAACTCTCACCCCAAATTCCTGCTCCCAGATCCTTCTCAGTTGCTTCTGGTCATTTTATGACCAAGTCTCCATTTCTTTCTGGTTTATTTCTTCCCCAGATAGGACCAGAGCTGCACCTTCATTCTCCAAGGCAGTGCTATTACAAGGGTGAAGATGGGAGCAGATGAAGAGGAAATCAGACATCAGACACCCCTATTTCTACTGTCCACAGCCTCCACCCCACAGGAGGTATCCTACTGGTAGCCATTGCTCTCCCTCAAGAGCACTTTCCTGACAACTTGCTGAGGATCACCGTAACTCTCTAGGTTTCCTTTTCCTACTTCCTGTATTTTACAACTTCTACTTTTTATATCTATCCAGATAAGACCAGAAGTCATTTTACATTAGAAAAATCTCCTGAGCCCAGTGAGAAGCACTTTGGCTCATCATGCTGAGCCTTATCTCAACCTCCCCACTCCACAGTACTGGCCCTGGGTCTTGTCTCCCTCACCTAAAGGCCCCATTAATGGACTTACACTTTTATAATTTTTATATGTGGCCTCTTGTCTGTTCTGTCAGAGATGTCTGCGTGCTTTGGGGAGGATTAGGATCATACCACTAGGAATGCAAAAGGAAGGGGAAATCAACATCCAGCTTTTGACTTCCAGAGCGGTTGGAGACTAACTAATTGTCTTAAAAGACAGTCTTTTCAAGAGGTGAAGTGATTTTCTAAATTTTTTGAGCCAGTATTAACATATCAAGAACAGAGTCTGGTGGGCTAAAATAGAAGTATTATTCCAGAGAGGGGCGCCTCTCAGTCAGTTGAGCATCCGCCTTCAGCTCAGGTTATGATCTCAGTTTATGAGTTCGAGCCCCACGTCAGGCTCTGTGCTGACAGCTCAGAGCCTGGAGCCTGCTTTGGATTCTGTGTCTCCCTCTGTCTCTCTGCCCCTCCCCCACTTGTGCCCTGTCTCTGTCTCACTCTCTCAAATAAACATTGAGAAAAACTTTTTTTGAAGAATAAGTATTATTCCAGAGAGAGAGGACTCAGAGCGAGACTAGTCCCTGCTACAAAGGTATAGGGGGGTTGGGAGGTGATGGTGTGAACAGCCCACCTGCTACCCTGAGGGATTATGGGAAGAAGAAGGGAGACACAGGTTGTAGAATAGATAGTGAGGCTGTGAGAACCTTGTGACAGGCCTATCCTCTCCCAGGCTGATGTTCTGAAGGAAGGGGGTCATCAAATCAGTAAGAGGAGGGAAGACAGCAAAGGGGCTTTTGTCCTTTCCTTGTTTATGGCATTATTGTAATTACCATTAAATAATACGCTTGTATACTTTCTTTTGCACTGTCCTTAAGCTCTGTAGAGGCTGTCTCGTTACTGCTTAGCAGTGCCATGCATGGACTAGATATCAAAGAAGAGAGGGACAAAAGAGACACCTGAGGTAGAGCTCTTGACTCCTCAGGATCTGAGTGGCATGCAAGGAATCTGGAAGTTCTCAAATGCCCTTAGGGGCTGCTGAAAATAGAGGAGATTCAGGCTGAGGAACTTGCCACAAGATACCACTGTGAGGGTGAGGCGAAGAAGCCCTGTGGCTGGAAACTCAAGGTGGGATGGGAAACATCTGGGGTTAGTGGCTAGACTTCCAGTGGATGCACGGCCACCAAGCAAGGGGGTGAGGTAGGGCTGAGTCCCAAGGGAGATCCTAATCAAACTCAGAGAATAGACTCAGATGAGTTCCCCAGTTTCAGACTTCAGCAACCCACCCCCTGCAGGATGCTCTGAGGAAATCAGACATCATACACCCTGTTTCTACAGTGCACAGCCTCCATCCCACAGGGAGTGTCCTACGGGTCGGACCAGCCCACCTTAGTGGGTGCCAGCCAGTGTATACCCGAGGACAGGACAAGGTGGCCCGCAGTAGAGACAGACAAGCCCCAGTCCAGCCCCAGCCCCATCTCCCTAGGGCCAGTGAGATATCAGCCTTCCTCTGCACCTGGATGCCACGGTGAGGAAAGGAAGGGAAAAGAGAAACCCAGCTGTCACAGGAAGTTCAACTTTCAATGAACAGAATGTTTAGTCAACACAGAATATTTTAAGTCAAACGTACCATTAATTAGAAAAGTTCATGTGCTCTCCCCACCCACCAAACTGGCTGCCACCCTGTGGCATGGGACTCATGAAACTTGGGTCTGTTCCAGAAAATGAAAAGTGACGTGTCTTTGTACATTTGAGTTTTAGTTTGTGTTCGGTTTGCAACTTCATTCTTTGCATATTCTTTAACAGTTACGTTTCCTACACTGAAATGCAGGACCCCAGGATGCAGAAACAGCTGCATTAATTTTTAAAGCAAAAGTGTTTCTTCCTATTTCATCAGAAACCATTATCCCTTCTAAACTCCCTGTTCTCTCATGCTTTATTTAGAAAGATCCAGAACCGAGAAAACTTGAAACTCGGACAGATTACTAAGCAATTTCTAGCACCTGCCCTCTAAAGAACTTGACTCCTGGTAGCTCCTCCAGTCACCTTTCCATGTGGTTTGCTGCTTGTCTGAAGGAGGCCCGCAGAAGCTGTCGCTGAACACGCTGAGAAGAGTGGCCCAGGTGTGTCGGGAGCCACATCCGAGCTGACCCAATTCTGTAATCTTTTCTAGGCTCCCATCTGTCTCAGCCTCAGGTAACTGTCCTACTGAATTACAAAAAAAAAAAAAAAAAAAAAAAAAAAATTAAATTAAATTAAATTCCTATTCTTAGTTCAATACAAATAAAGTTGGAATTGTTCAAAAGATATTTTCAGGAAGAAATGAAGAAATAATAAAGAAAAAAATCAAAGTATACAAAGCAAAGGTTTTTTGGGAGGACAGATTTATGATAGTAAATGAAAACAAACACAAAATCCCTCTTCAAGGAGAGCCCCAGATGCATACCTTTAAGGGCATTCAACCGCAGCTGCCTTTTCCTCTTCTTCATCCTTCATCTTGTCCTAGATTCAGAAATACCTCCTGTGCTTCTCTTCTGTCTTTAAGCATTGTTGTTCAATTGGCCAAAGTCTGGAGATACTTTTGGCTGGCAGAACTTAAGGAGGGTTGTGAGATTGGCATCTAGCAGGTAGAGGCCAAGGCTGCTGTCAAACATCGTACGGTGCACAGGACAGCCCCCACAACAAAGAACCATCCTGCCCAGAAGGGCAATTGTGCTGAGGTAGAGAAACCCTGCTTTAAGAAGAGGCATGTGGAACAAGCCCATTTCGAGAATGCTACCCAATGTGACAATTACCTGCTATGGTCAAAGGATGGTTCTCTCTGGGGAAGGGAAACAATCACAATTCTGAATTAATTAATCCATCCACTTGTGTATCCGATATTTGTTAGTATCTACTGAAAATGGTACTGCTAAGCACTAGCGAGGTGGGCAGCTTCTGTCTTGCAGAGCTGTGGACAAGTGCAAAAGAAAGGCAATAAACATAAAGTTATGCAAATGTATTATAATGGTAATTGTGACAATGCCATAAACAAAATACATGGGCTGATATAAAGAACGTATTGTGAAGGGAAAACTGGTCCCTCTAATATCAGTAGAACTTAACAGTTTCTAACTATGAACAATTTAATGAAAATCTTAATGTTTCATTCCTTGAAACTTCATCATGACTGTTTTCAACGACAATTTTTTTGTCTTCTTAGTTTTCATAAGGAGTATTGTGACTCTCCTTGTTTTCTAAATGTCTATTTGAATCTCTTTTCTGATGTAATAGCCTACTGAAGTGTGTGAATATACAAAGAAGGAAGTTGCAAACCCAACACAAACTAAAACTCAAATGTACAAAGTACTCGGTTTAATGCTGAGTACCAGCGCTACCTTTCCTGTGCAACCAAAGTGATTCCAGAGAAGGATGGGGTTAGAGGGAAATCTTGGGGGTACTTCAAGAGTTAAGACCAAAGGGACAGTCTCCAGTCTCCAGCTGGGGTCAGTTTCCTTCCCTGGATATAGATATTCCGTGAGCAGCGAGACCCATATTTCAAAACTTGAGTCTATAATCTTTTCCCAGCAGTGACAATTGAGGAAGCCTTCCCTGGGGGGGAAGAAGTATTTAAGCTGAGACCTAAGGATGAATTAGGCAAAGTTGGAGGAGGTGGAGGCAAGCATTCCCGGAATGTGAAGGTCTATTTGGTATATGTTGGCACATCAGGATAATCCTTCCACACAGAAAAAGTACTCATCATGGTCCCCTGCTTCCTTGTTCTTACGGGCAAAATCCATTTCTTCAGAGAGACCAAAACCTTACTTTTATACTTGATCCTGGCCACGTAGCCCTACTTGGGAAGGGAATGGTGGCAAATTTTACTATGACTCCCAGCCAGCTATCCTGAACATTTATGACAACAATGCATGAAAATTTGACAAACGCACGCAAAAACAAAGCAGTGGGTGTTCTCTATTGCAAACGCACATGCCTATGTGTGTGCATTTTGTAGATCCGATTGAGTGCCGGGCCGGGGCAGACCTTTCTTCCCCTTTTGAACTCAAAGATTCCGTGGAGAATCTGATGAAGCCTAGGGATTTCTCCCCTGGGAAAGGCACAAATGCACACATGCAAAAATGTTTGCATACAGTTCACGGGGGTTCAAATTCTGAAGATCTGCTAGCTCAGATGAACACAGCAGCTTTCAAGCTTAGAGCAACGAATAAGGAAGAACATGTTGGTGCTGTGAGGTGCTGGGTCCTCCGTCAGACATAATGAGTTTGAGGTGCATGTGGCAGGATGTTCACGTGGAAAGCAGTTTAAAATGCTTCCTGGTTTTGTGTGATTTTATAAGCATGTTGGAATTAAGAGGGAGTGGGTGGGTATGTAACAGTAAGTACAATGGGCCCCATCCCTAGAGTCCAGGTTCACCTGTGTGCATATTTAGAATTTTTTTTTCCTTAGAAAAATGTGCTTGTAGAAAATTTTCCTGGGTTTCTGCCTATTTAAAATATGACCCACCCTTTGTGTATTTTTTTAGGTCCTTTTCGTAATCATTCCCTACTGTAGAGCCTAATTAAAGAGAAGGCCAGCCTTGTGGATATCTGGGGGGCCAGTCTACCAAGAGGGGTGGAAATGTTGTCTGTGGCTGAAAAAAGTATTTGACAGGGGCGCCTGGGTGGCGCAGTCGGTTAAGCGTCCGACTTCAGCCAGGTCACGATCTCGCGGTCCGTGAGTTCGAGCCCCGCGTCGGGCTCTGGGCTGATGGCTCAGAGCCTGGAGCCTGTTTCCGATTCTGTGTCTCCCTCTCTCTCTGCCCCTCCCCCGTTCATGCTCTGTCTCTCTCTGTCCCAAAAATAAATAAACGTTGGAAAAAAAAAAATTAAAAAAAAAAAAAAAAAGTATTTGACAAACCGAGCCAGCCTTCTGCTCCCCTTCCCCTCACCCTGCTCGAGGTTCTTGCTAAACTACGCTTGGAGGAAACTGATCCTGTGAGCTGTACTGCTTTTCACTGTCCTTGGGTATAAAGCTTGGGGTTGTAGTAGGCTGAAGATGCCTCCCTAAAATATATCCACATCCTAGTCCCGGGAACCTATGAATGTTACCTCCCACGGCCAAAAACATGATCTTTGCAAATGCGATTAAGGGTTTTGAGATGGGGAATTATCCTGGATTATCTGGTGGGGGGGGGGGGCATAAAGGCCATCACCCGTACCCTCAGGAGAGGGAGGCAGAAGGGGATTTGACACAGACAGAAGAGGGGAAGACAGAGAGAAGAGGAGGAGGCAATGTGACCGTGGAGGCAGAGTTTGCAGCGATGTGGCCACAAGTCAAAGAATACCCGCAGCTGCCAGAACTGAAAGAGGCAAGAACAGATTCTCCGCTAGAGCCTCCAGAGGGAGCACAGCCCTGTGACACCAGGGATATTCATCTCAGAATTCTGGCCTCCAGAACTGGGAGAGAGAGACTACATTTCTGTTGTTTTCAATCGTCCAGTTTGTGGTAATTTGTTGCAGCAGCCGTAGGAAACGAGGGGCGAATCGAGACAAAAGAAGAGAGGACAAACTGTCTAGATCACAGCCTGACCGTTGCTCTCCGATTTCTGATGAAGGTTTCTGGCCTCCTTTTCATTTTCAACCCCAAATATTTCTTTCGGAATCCAAGTAAACCTTCCTCTCTCACCTTGACACTTGTATTTTCAAGCTCCGCTGTTCTATACACACAGACCGATTTTGATATACTAAGTATAAAATCCCATTTTGTTTGTGTTGCCTCCTTCCCCTTCAGCTTATATTCCCTGCCTCCAGATAATCACTTATCACTTTGGAAGAGTCCATCACTCTCTGTCTGTCTCCCTCTTCTCCCCTCCCCACTCCTCTCCTATTGTGCTGGATCTTAAAATAAAAGTTACTTACAATAAACAGCCTCTTCTTTCTTTTCTGGTTATTTCCTCCACTCAGCGGTGCAGAACTGTAGGGCTGCTTGCCCCCAAGTGTTTGAAGCCACCCACACACTTCAAAGCACAGTCCCCAGCAGCTGACGACTGCACACAGTCAAATGACAGTCACAACGCCTTCACCATTAGTTTGTCAAATGCTCTATGAAAACGGCTCTGTAGGATGTAAGGAGAAAAGAAAAATGACATTTCATGACCGAAATAACAAGTGGTTGAGAGTGAGAACTAAAAGCAAATCTACATATCAGACGATTTGAAAAACCCAAACAAGCCATATCAAGCCTTTTTGCATGAAGACCTCCCAGCGCTTCAGGAAGAAATGGTACAGAGAAAACTCTATGAAAACTGCCAAGAGTTGGGGCACCAGGATCTCGGGTGAACATCATAGTGCAGGGGTCAGCAAACTATGATCCATAGGTCAAACCTGGCCCACCACTTGCTTTTGTGAATAAAGTTTTATTGGAACACAGTCATGTCCATTTGTTTACATATTGTCTGTGGCTACTTTTGCACTGTGAGAGCAGAACCAAGTAACTATGACAGAGACTGTGTGGCATGCAAAGCCTAAAATATTTAGTGGTTTTGCCCTTTACATTAAAAAAATGCCAACCGCTGTTATAATAAAATTGTAGCAGCAGTACTGGGTACAGAGAGTAAACTCTAGCCATGAGGAATAGCAGAAATGACAAGGGCATTCATTTTATCAGGATGCCACAACAAATCATTATAAACTGGGTGGCTTAAACAACAGAACTTTATTGTCTCAGAGTTCAGGAGGCCACAGATCCAAAATCAAGGTATTTGTAAGGACCGATTTCTCTGGAGACTCTTTTCTTTATTTATGAAAAAAAAATTTTTTTAATGTTTACTTATTTTTGAGAGAGAGAGACAGCAGGAGAGGGACAGAGAGGGAGAGGGAGACATAGAATCTGAAGCAAGCTCCAGGCTTCAAGCTGTCAGTACACAGCCTAATATGGAGCTCAAACCCATGAACTGCGAGATGAGGACCTGAGCCGAAGTGGGACTCTTAACTGACTGAGCCACCCAGGCGCCCCTCCCTGGAGGTTCTGAAGGAGAATTGATTCCATGGTGGCTGCCTGCAGTCCATGCTATTCCTTTGCTTGTAGACTCATCATTTCAGTCTCTGCCTCCATTTTCTCATTGCCTTCTCTCTGCCTTCTCCATTTCTATCTCTTGTAGGGACACATCATTGACTTTAGAGCCCATTTTAAATCCATGATGATCTGATCTTGAGGTTTCTAACTTAATCACAACCGCAGAGACTCTTTTTCCAGGTAAAGTCACACATTCACAGGTACCGGGGGTTAGGAGTTGGACATAACTTCTGGGTGTACACAATTCAACTTACTGCACCACCACCCATAAAAAATGTTAGCCACCTTGGGGAAGAAGAGCTTGAGGCACTTGGAGATTGCTGTGAATATCACCCACCCACTCTTGAATGTGGCCTTAGGAGACAGTGATTACATAAATATTTAATTTTGACATATAGTTTTTTACATTTTGTGAACTATATTAAATCCACAGACAACTCTGACTCAGTTTGATGGTCTACATGTAGGAAATATGGGGGATGTACACAACTCTGGCCCTAAAAGCAGCAAAGTGAACAAAAGACAGACGAGGAGGAGGAGGAGGAGGGGAAGGAGGAGGAGGAGCCCCGGAGCAGGAATGGGTTCCTGCAGCCTCCGTTGTTGACTCTGACAAGAAAGGCATCATCTTGTTGGAGCTGTTAGCAGCGCAGAGTGAATTCAGTGAAGTCCTTTCAAGTCTGCAAAAGTCCCTTTTGTCAGACAGCTTTAGTTTTTCATCCCAACTTGAGAATCAGGAGGTGTTGCTGCGCTCTGTGTGTCTCATCTTGTGCTTTGTTTCATTCTCTCCACCAGATTTGAGACTAACATTTAGCAGACAGAACCAGCGGGGGGGGGGGGGGGGGGTGCAGCTCTTATCTCCTTCCCTTTTCCCTCTACTCAAAATATGTAGTGTTCTGGCCAGAATTCACAAGCAGTAGGGAGAAAGAAGTCAAGTTAGCACACTTTTGGAAAAAAGACTGAGTAGAAAGGACACTTCTCTTATAAGGATTGTGCCTGAATGGCACTAAAACCAGAGAGTTAGGAAATCTGGACTCTTCTCCCAAGAATGGGCAACAGCATTACCTTGAGGATGTCTCAGGGCAGCCCCAGGGCAGTGAGAGACGAGACAGTCACAATAGGTGTCAAACTAGTAATTCCCTGTATTGATGTCTTTCTTCTCCATATACCTGGAACAGGTTTGATTTTCCTGGGTGAGCCTCTCTATTACCTTTATGAGCTAGGACAAATCAAGGCCCCGCGCTCTCTTTGAAATCCGTATCACCCTGACTTCTTTCTTCATTCCTCATTCAAGACAAAATTTCCTGCGTTCATTAAATGTAACCTGCATTTGCTGAGTACCCAAGCCTAGTTAAAAAGAGGCGCATAAATGAATAAGTCGTGGGGAAAAAAGGCACAGCATGAAGAGTACGTATAGTCAATGATATTATAATAACGATGTAATGGGGCAGATTGTAGCTACGCTTGTGGTGAACACAGCATGATGTATGAACTTGTCAAATCACTGAGTTGTGCACCTGAGACTAATGTAACTCTACGCAATTTTTTAAAAAGGTCCATAATAGTGATTTTTTTCTTTAAAGAAAAAAAAGCAATTTTTTCTCTGAACGTACGCTAGGGGAGGTAAAATTTTTCTTCTACCCTCTTAAGGTTTCTGGCTGGGACTAACCTAAGATAGGTTTAACAGGAGAAAAGCAAACACATTTTATTTACGTGTACGTGAAAGCCCTCATCAGAAAAAAAAAAAAAAAATGAAGACCCCAAGAAACAAGGAGACCTAAGTGCTTACATACCAGATTGAACAAAGGGTAGCAATTGTGGAAAAGTAACTAAAATATATGAGGAGATGAAAGGAAGCTAAGTTATTTCAGCTGCCTAGACACCCTTCTCTGGTGATCAAGAATGTTTCTTCCTCCTGGCACAAGGAGGGCGCCTTTCTCTTGGGAATTTTCTCTCGAGCTTTCAGGGAAAAAAAAGGCAGGTCAGAGTGTTCTTCTTCCAACTGCTGTTTTCAAAGGCCTTTAACTTCAAATAATTGATACGTCAAAGCAGCATATTTTGGGGCGGCATGCCCTGAACTTTTCAGTACCCACCTGTTCTGCCGGAACAATAGTCCCTTTCACATTTCTTGTATAAAATTCCAGCGTACTGTGAATCACAGGCTAATGCACAGGCCTGGGAGTCAGGGACCTGAGTTGGGTCTCAGTTCCACCACTTACGAGCTAAGCAGTTGGTTTTCCTAAGCCTCCTTTTCTCCACTGATAAAGTGGGGGTAAGAACATTCTTAAGGTACGGAAAAGAGTTCTAGGAAGCCTGAGACGGCTGTCATCAGAAAGGCTTGACTGCGAGGTTGACTCTTGCCTGGCGTCTGGGAACTTGTCTGGTGTTTGGGAAGGTTCCCACTGTTCCCTAAATGGTAAGTGTGGTTCATTTTGCCTACACTATCTGTAAAATAATGTGGTTTAGGACAAACCTCTGCTTTTCTTCCAGGAGTCTGGAATTATGTATGGAATATGATGGGCAGAGGGTGCCTACATGACCAGCCCCCCGATAAAAATCCTGAAACTGAGTCTCTAATGAGATTCCCTCACACTTCACATGTATAGTCACAATTCAGTGCTGGAGGAATTAAGCACAGCCTGTGTGACTTTTGGAAGCTTACACATGGTTTTCTCCACATTTACCCCTGGGTCTTTTCTCTTTACTGATTTTGCTTTGTATCCTTTTACTGTAATAAAGCTGAGCCTTGAGTAAGATTGTATGCTGAGTCCTGTTGTCCTCCTAGTGAGTCACTGAAACAGGGTGTGTCGGAGGGAGGATGGATTTGAGGACTCCTGTCTTTGTTCAGGCTGCTATAAGAAAATACCAGAGAGGGACACCTGGGTGTCTCAATGGGTTGAGCACTGGACTCTTGATTTTGGCTTAGGTCATGGTCTCATGATTCTTGCGTTCAAGCCCCATGTAGGGCTCTGTGCTGACAGTGCAGAGCCTGCTTCGAATTCTCTCTCTCTCCTCAATCTCTCTGCCCCAAACCCCATTCATGCTCTCTCTCTCTAAATAAATAAATAAACTAAGAGGAAGAAAGAGAAAGAAAGAAAGAAAGAAAGAAAGAAAGAAAGAAAGAAAGAAAGAGAAAGAAAGAAAGAGAAAAGAAGAAGAAAGGAAGGAAGGGAGAGAGAGAAAGAAAGAAGGAAGAAAGAAGGAAAGAAAGAAAGAAAGAAAGAAAGAAAGAAAGAAAGAAAGAAAGAGAAAATACCACAGACTGGGTGGTTTATAAACAACGAGAATTTATTTCTCACAATTCTGGAGGCTGGGATATCCAAGATCAAAGTGCCACTATGGTTGTGCTCTCTTGAAGGTGCCCTTCCTGGTTCATAGCTGGTACCTTCTCTCTGTGTCCTCACATGGTGGAATGGATTAAGGATCTCTGGGGTCTCTTTTATAAGGCACTATTCCATAGGCCCTAACTAACCAATGGGCTACTTATAACCAGGCCCAGTAACCAGAAAAGGGAAAATTGCATACCCACCTCAAAATGTTCGTAGGCTCCTTTATAAGGCACTAATCTCATTCATGAGGGTTCCTTCATGACTTGAGCACATCCCTCAGGCCCCACCTGCTAACACTATCACCTTCAGGGGTTAGGACTCCATTTTAGCAAACTCCTGGGAAAACTCCCGGGCTCCTGTTTCTCTCCTCTTCTCTCCCCTTCTCTTCCTGTTCATTGGAAAGGTCCAGGACCCGCCTCGGGGGAGGGTCAGGAAGCCAAACCCATCAGGTGAGAATTCTCTGTGATGCAGGGGGAAAGGAAGTAACAGGGATCTTCCAAACATTATTTTTCTTCTGACACACACCCAAATTAGTGTTGTCCATTTCAAAGTTGTTGACTTGAGACTCTCCCCCTGTTTATTACCAATGCCCCAAACACTTTGGGATATTCACTTTTGGAACTGGCTTACAAACCACTGAGATGGAAATCTGTATCCCTTTCTGGTCACATTCCATAGACTAGAGCTCCCACCTGGCACCCCTGTGGCTGTCAGGATTTACCTCTTTAATTGTCACAGGCCTCCACTGCTCTGAGATGAGAGAACTGACTGGCTCAGGGCTGGCCTTAGGCCTACTGGTGACAGTCAACAATGCTCAGGGGCCCCTGGCTGTAGACACAGGTAGGTACAGGAGAAGAGTGAAAGAGGAAGAAAGAAAAGAAAAAAACACAGAAGAGGCAAACAAAATGGAAGAGAGGAAGGAATAAAAAAAGCAAATGCTTCTTGAAAGTGGAGGAACAGTTTATGACTCAGATTCTCCAACCTCTGAATGCAGTCAAGTTTGTTACTTTGGTTTATAGCAGGTTCCCAGCCACCTGGTAGAAGGGGCTGGGGGCAGGTGGGAGGACGAGGTGGGAGGGTGTGAAGAGGGACTGCCCAGAGACACTAGCTTTGAGTTTTATTATCCACTAAGAAGGTGCTCTGTTGAGGATTAAATTTTGCTCTCAGAAAGTGAGGCTATCAAGCAAGCTACTCAATCTATCAATAGAGAAATCAACGTGTCCTTTCTTTTCAAAGTTCTGAAGCCATTATCTGTGGTGTGACAGATGACTACAATAGAATTCATTGTCATAACACAAATGGTGGGTTAAGGGATGAATGAGGGAACTGAGTGGGTGGACAGGCCTATTATAACTAAGAATACAGTTTGATTAATAGAAGGAAAGGCTGAAGAGCAAAAAAAAAAAAAAAAAAGAAAAAAAAGAAAAGAAAGAAAAGAAAAAAAAGAAAAGAAAAAAGGAGTAGGGAGAGTACTTAAAAATAGGGAGAAAAATTGATGTAGAGAACTTTAAGAAATAGGTTAACAATGTGCATAATGATATAAAAAGGGAAAAAATTCATGCTCATTCCTTTTTTTTTCTCACCCCCACTTCTAAATTTCACTGATGGAATAGGCAAAAATCCCACCTACATGTGGCTGCAGTGTGTGTGTGTGTGTGTGTGTGTGTGTGTGTGTGTACATGTGTGTATAAAAACAATTTAGGGGTGCCTAGGTGGCTCAGTCGGTTAAGTGTCTGACTTCAACTCAGGTCATGATCTCAGGGTTAGTGAGTTCAAGCCCCACATTAGGCTCTCTGCTGTCAGTGCTTAGCCGGCTTTGGATCCTCTGTCTCCATCTCTCTCTGCCCCTCCCCTGCTCTCTCACTCACACTCTCTCTCAAAAAAAAATTAAGTTACTGAGTTAAATATCCAGTGCTATTTCACACCATACCTTTGCCTCCAGAGTGTAAAATAAGTTAGGTGCTAATGACGGACCCCAAAGTTACTACTGAATAACTTTTACCTTTACCTTTAATAAAAGTTTTGAAAACAAAACATATAGTGCACCTGTATAAAATCTTGTTGGAATTTTTTTCATCTTTTCATTCCATAACTGACCCCCAGGAGTAAGCTGTCTGAGGAATTAATGTGAATATTTTGACATCTTACATGTTATTATTTGAGTTTTTTAAAGATAGTTTTGTTGGGGCACCTGGGTGGCTCAGTTGAGTGGCTGACTCTTGATTTTCCCTTAGGTCGTGATCCCACAGTTATGGGCTTGCTGAGTGTAGAGGCTGCTTGAGATTCTCTCTCTCTCTCTCTCTCTCTCCCCCCCCCCTTCTCCTCTGCTCATACACACTCTCTAAAAAGTAAAATAAATAAAAAATATAGTCGTTGCTTTTGAATCAGGGATGTTGAAATCCCTAGGAAAAATCAAGAGATTACTTATTATTTATAAATAGATGTGTCCTATTATTATTATACGCAACATTTTAATACAGATTTGTTTTTATAGAATAGTTTGAAACCAGGGTCACTTGGCAAAAATAGATTTTACAAAAGAGTAAGAAGTGGTAATCTAATGATAATTGAAAAACAAATTGTTCTTGGTGGATATAACATATGCTTGCGTTTTTTAAAATTAATCAACTAGGGGCGCCTGGGTGGCGCAGTCGGTTAGGCGTCCGACTTCAGCCAGGTCACGATCTCGCGGTCCGTGAGTTCGAGCCCCGCGTCGGGCTCTGGGCTGATGGCTCGGAGCCTGGAGCCTGTTTCCGATTCTGTGTCTCCCTCTCTCTCTGCCCCTCCCCCGTTCATGCTCTGTCTCTCTCTGTCCCAAAAATAAATAAACGTTGAAAAAAAAAAAATTTAAAATTAATCAACTAGATATCTTAAGAGGGATACAAAAGATTGCAAAAGGCTCATACATACATTAAAATGTTTATCATTGGCTTTCATTTCATAAAATTAAAATTTCTTTTTTTATGTTTATTTTATTTTTTTTTAAGGCAGATATCTGCCATTTTTTTTTAATTTTTTTTTCTTTTTTTTTTTTAATTTTTTTTTTTTTCAACGTTTATTTATTTTGGGGACAGAGTGAGACAGAGCATGAACGGGGAAGGGGCAGAGAGAGAGGGAGACACAGAATCGGAAACAGGCTCCAGCCTCTGAGCCATCAGCCCAGAGCCCGATGCGGGGCTCGAACTCACGGACTGTGAGATCGTGACCTGGCTGAAGTCGGACGCTTAACCGACTGCGCCACCCAGGCGCCCCTGTTTATTTTATTTTTGAGAGAGAGAGAGAGAGAGACAGAGCATGAGTGGGGGAGGGGCAGAGAGAAGAGGGAGACACAGAATTCAAAAGGAGGCTTCAGCACAGAGCCCAACTCGGGGCTTGAACCCATGAACCACGAGATCATGACCTGAGCTGAAGTCAGACGCTTGACCTACTGAGGCACCCAGGTGTCCCGAAATTAAAATTTCTAATAGAACTATTAATATGAAAATAAAATTTTAATACTTATTATCTTGGTACCCTTATACAGATGGTTCTCTACTTATGTTGGTCCAACTTAATGATTTTTCAACTTTACGGTGGTGCAAAAGCAATACACATTCTGTAGAAACCATACTTTGAATTTTGATCTTTGCCCAAGCCAGCAATACTGTCTATACTATCTCATGATGCTGGACAGAGGCAGCGAGCCATACCTCCTAGTCAGATTCACGGTCACCAGGGTCAACAATTCACAACCATTCTGTCCTTATACAACCATTCTATTTTTCACTTTCAGAACAGTATTCACTAAATTACATGAGATATCCAACACTTTATGATAAAAATGGCTTTGTGTGAGATGATTTTGCCCAACTGTAGGCTAATGTAAGAGTTCTGAGCATGTTTAAGGCAGGGTAGGCTAAGCTGTGATGTTCAGTAGGTTAAGTGCATTAAATGCATTTTTGACATATGATATTTTCAACTTATGATGGATTTATTGGGACATCAAAGAAGATCTGTACTTAGTTTTGTTATGTTTACCTATAGTATATTACAATTCTGGCTGCATATTAGAATTCTCTGGGTAGTTGTTTTTGTCTTTTGGGTTTAAAAAAAAAATCCTGATGCCCAGGCAGCGGCCCAGACCAACAAATCAAAATCTCCCAAGGATGGAACATGGTAGATTGATTTAATATTTATTTATTTTGAGAGAGAGAGAGCACACAAGTAGGGAAGGGGCAGAGAGAGAGAATCCCAAGCAGGCTTTGTGCTGACAGTGGGGCTCAATCCCATGAACCTTGAGATCATGACCTGATCAGAAATCAAGAGTCTGAGACTTAACTGACTGAGCCACCCAGGCGCCCCATGAACATGGCAGTTTTAAAACATCCCAGGTGATTCCAATGTTCCAGCAAAGTTGTGATCCACTCCCTTAAGTAGTCCCTGACCAACCTCATTTTAATCATCGCCTTTGTTAAAATCATTCCCTCTACTGCGCTAAAAGGAGAACACATAGCAAATTGTGTCATTGCCAGTTAGGTCCTTGTTTCACAGTTTTTTAATCTTCAGTACCTGACAGGTGTTCAATAATGCAATGATAGAATGAACACACAAATTCCCAACCAGGGCTGTGGAGCCAGGTCATCACCATTTTAAAGATAGCAGATTCCTCTAGGGCCCATAGAAGGATGAGGTGACTCATTTAGTTACACTGCACAGCTTTGAGTCATCTGGCACTTGGCCAATCAAAAGTTTCAGAACCTGATGTTTCAGATTCTTATCCAATAGATATTTTTATCCTGGGAACCCGAGTGAGGATACAGCTGACAGAATCAGCCCAGGACTTCTCTTTGGGAAACAGTGGGGAGCCACTGCTTCTCCCTGCTTATGTAACCATATATCGCACAAGGCTGACCCATGGAATGTGATCTGAACATTATTTTTGTCTCCCTCCATCACTATAAACTAAATTCAGTGGAGATAAATTTTTCTTGTCCATGAATCAAGTCTTTCTTGCATCACTCTTGGTGTTAGTCACTTTTAGTTGTAAAGCAGTCTTGTTTTAGAAATTTAATACATTCAGTCTCACATAATAATAAAAAATCCAAAGTTGAAGCTGAGATTAAACCATCACCCTTGTCCAGCCCTGGCCTGCTTCACAAGCCTGCAGTGAGGCAGGGTGAGTTGTCCTTCTGTTCTCGCCTTTCTCCTAGTTCACCTGAGCTACCTTTGATTGGGGTCAAAGCAGGGAGTTCACTTGGCTGAACCTGGCACTAGTTAAAGCTGGAATCCCTGGATGGGGCTGGCAGGTGGTCACAGTTGATTCTTTACTCATGTGGGGATTTTGTGGGTTCTTCACAGGTTTCTTGTTGAGTTCCTTGCTCTTGCAGCTCCCTTGACCTGAGATGTTTGATCTCCATTCCTGGTGACCACCACACCTGAAAAGAAGAGGCTGTTTTAGCTGAGGTCTCTGTGACCCTCCAGACAGCCTTATTGGACCAAGAAGACCCCCATACTAGTCTCCTTCGTGACCCACAGTGATCCATTCTGCCTTCATGTGGTCCTGGCCTGCCCACCATCTGGGGTCAGAACATCTCTGTGCAGCAACACCCTCCTGGCTCCATTGAGTTGGTTGCCTTTAGATCTCCAAGGTGAGAGTCAGATACCATTCACAGGCCACTTGGAATTTCTCAGAGTTTAGCGAGGGACCAGTTCTCCTTGTCTCTCGATCACAGGGAACACTTCAAAGCTGTCCAAGTAGTTGCCCTGAAGGCTTCATCTTCAAAACCCACCCCCACTGTCTAGGAGGTACACCTCTGCTATCCTAGATCAATCTTTCTAGAAGCTGAGCCTGAAATGGGGATTCTTGTTCAAGTGATTTACTGAAACATTGTTCTCATTACAAGAGGAACAAGAAAAACAGGATAAAGCTGGGGGAAGGGCGAAGGTAAGCAAGAACGTGACTCCAGCTGGAGACTAGTTTAGATCTGATCCCAGAGGAAAAACCCAAAACTATAGCTCAAAGTGTGTCACAAAGATAATCCCCCTTGAGGCAAGGAGTTCAGTTTCCATCCTCCTTCTAGTTAGGCCAAAGTTTGCTGAGGTGCTCAGGGTGGGAGTGTGCAGGCTGCAGGTGTTGTCTGGCTGAGGTCCATTCTCCAGGGAAGGAGGCAGCTGGATGTTGTTATGAGTGGGGAAGCACGGTGGGCCAGTGGCCAAGGGCATTAATAATATCCTCTACACCTACCCTAGTCCCTCTGTCTAAAGATATTTTCCTCCTCAATCTTCATCTCCTAGAGCAGTTCAAGGATTATGGAACAGACTCTTGGAGACCTTTCCTTTTATTTATTTTTTTAACTTTTATATATTTATTTATTTATTTTGAGAGAAAGAGAGTACGAGCAGGCGAGGGGCAGGGAGAGGGGGAGAATTGCAAGCAGCCTCGGCTTTATAAGCACAGAACCGGACACAGGGCTTGAACTCCCTGAGCCACTCAGGTGCCCTGAGACATTTCCTTTTAAATGTACTAATTGGGAGGGGGAGTGCCTGTTTCATTCACTTTGATATCTGATACCTACCATCTTTGCTTTCAGCTGAAATAGAACCAAGGAAAAGTTCCATTCTAACATTCTCTCCCTCTGAAGAGTGTTCAGGTGTGTGTTTTATACCAGAGACCACAGAGCTCAACACCTTCATTCTAGAAGACGGAGCCCAGAATGGTGAGTGAACTCAGAACCATGTATAGCAGCTTTCCTGGTAGCTACGATGGAGTTGTGTTCTTCATATTCTTCCTCTTCACAGACCCCACTTGAGAGATGGCCGGTGAGAGTAGGGTTCTGTCCTTGAAGTAGAATACAGTCAGCTAGAACAAACCCATGACTTTCTCACAAAAGAGCAAGCACATTAAGTAAACTGGACTTACAAGCCACAGAGAACAGCTTTTAGGGTATCCATAACTATCCTGGGGCAAGAACAGTTTTTTGGAAATCTTACCGAGGCATTCAGGGACCGCAGTGAGAGTAACAGAGAGGAGAAACCTTGATCCAGGGTGGCAGTATATCACCTATATCCTGAAGAAGCCCCGGGGATAGAAAACACTCACTCCAGAGAAGCCACAAAATGGCTGAAGTTAATCAGGGGTGAGGAGAAATGTGTGGAGCTGACAGAATCAGCTGGCTTCCCATGCCCATTTCTTCCCTTTCCCCCTATTTTACAAAGAAGAGCCCCATAGTCTAGCCTGGCAATAACCAACCAGGACTGAGTGATGCTGGCAATCTAGTCCCACAGCCAGCCAGTTTGATCAATCTCACCCCCCTGGTTGATCCCCTATAGGTAACTAACTGGATTTGTGACTTCTCAGTTATGATATTTATCCAGAGTCATATAGCTCGTGACAGATTTGGGTAGGGGCCCATGTCAAAATTAAAACTTAGTAGGCACAGACAGGAAAATTATAGAGGGGCCAACACTATACATTCCCCCACCCCCTGCCCCGGTCCATCAGTAGTGTTTGATGTTGAACCGAATTGGGATATGTATTTAGCCAGGCTGGAAAAACACGATTCCAGTGAATGTAATGAAGGGACATGACATGGATAGTAATCCAAACTGGTCTGCAAGATGTGAGTTCAGAGTCTTGTGGCTAAACCATTGGTTGGCATTAGAACCATTTGGCATGAATTAGCAAGGCCCCAGGGCTGGTCGTGAGGAGTAGGATCCATTCCCAGTTTGGAAGCATGAGGCATTGGTCAGAACAAGGCAGAACTCAATCCTGGAAGAAGAGCTGTGAGATCAGGAAGATCGAAGGTCAGGATAATAATACGAGGACATTGCTAAGCCTGGGACCTAAAGTCAGAGAGCACCTCAGAGGTGGCTGACCTTTGCCAGAGCCACCTGAGCTCTGCAAGTTCTTCCTTGCTGAGGTCCTAGAGCTTGGGGTGGGGGCTGGAGGGGTCCGCTGAGAGCTTAGCAAGGAGACAGGAGTGTTTCAGGGTCAGGCAACCAAGCCAGTGACACTTTTCCTGCCAAGCTCTTTGGCATCTCACCCGCTATTTTTCATTCAACTGCAAACTCAACCTTCACAGGATTAGAAAACTGCCCTGAACCTTCACTACGTCTCTTCTCATATTTATAAATACCACAGTTGGAACAAAACAAAGGGCGAATCCTGAGAATTCTTCAGCCTGGCAGCAGGTGGAAAAATGAGCTCTCAATGCTGTCAAATACCATGTGAAACCACAATGGCGCTTGGCAGCTGTTGCTTTCAGTGGGCACTAAATTTGATGAAATGACCCAGTTGGACAAAAAGGGGAGAAAATAAGTGACAGCTGTGGAGACTGATGGTGAAAGACTGATGGTGACACAGAGTTTTACTGAAATACCTTTGAAGGTGACCTTCTTAGATAATCGTTTCTCACTCTGAGCTGGCGTTAACTTCTAGGGCGTGTTTCTTTTTGTTAAGTTGTGGAAAAGACAAGTCCTTTAATCTGGGCACAAAACCCACAATAAAACACTTACAAGGTTATCCAGGCATAATAATCACCTATATTTTCTGGGTCCCTTCTACTCGCCAGGGCTCATGCTAGCCGCTTGATGTCTCACTTAATTCTCACAACCCCAGGAGCCAAGCACTATTATTATCTCTATTTGCGTGTGAGGAAACCGGAAGCTTAGAAAAGTGAAGTGAGTTACCCACAGACACAGCACAGGTGAGAAGTAGAGCCTGATTCAAAGAAGCTTGGCTTGTCCCCAGAGGCAAAGTGTGTAAGCCCTCCCCAGTGGTACAAGCCCTGATGTGGCCACGTTGCTAGTTGACCACCCGGCATCCACCTCACGAGAATCTCACATTTATTCAGGGTGGCAACGCTAAAGAACTTTATCTACCAGTGTAGTTGATACATTGTGCTGATAGCCCCAACTGACTGACTTCCCAGTGCCTACCCGCCTTTGCAAAGAGACTTGTAATAATAACCATGAAGACGGCCATGCACAATAGTAACTAACATTCAGTCATTGCTTACTGTGTTAGGTACTGTTCCAATGTGGATTCTGACATTTAGTTGATTATCCAGTTCATTATTTATTAATAAACTGGTCATATAGAATTAATATTTTTTCCATGTAAACCAAATTATGTATATAGGCACAAATATATGAAATATTTCATATAAATACATATAAAAAGCTGAAGTACCCAGCTTATCTATTAAAGCACTATTTGGAGTGCCTGGGTGACTCAGGCAGTTAAGCAACTGACTTTGGTTCAGGTCATGATCTCGCCGTTCGTGAGCTCGAGCCCTGCGTCGGGCTCTGTGCTGACCGCTCAGAGCCTGGAGCCTGCTTTGGATTCTGTGTCTCCACCCCCCCCCCCCCCCCGCTCTGCTCCTCCCCTGCTCATGCTTTGCCTCTCTTGCTCTCAAAAATAAATAAGCATTAAAAAAAAACAAAACAACTAAAGCACTATTTAATCCCAAATATCATGAAACCAATGTGCTAGTTTGAGTCTGAGGCCCTGTGAGTAGAGAGTCCTTTGATAAAGTTGGAATAAGAGGATAGGGAATACTTTACCCTGGACAATTTTGAAATAAGCATATTAGGGGTCTTGACGGTCTTATTATCCCTCTCTGTGTCTCAGTGTTCTCTGCTGCCCCCCTTTCTCCCCCTGCACCACCCCCTCACCATCGTCTTCATGTGGAGCAGGTCTTTGGTATGGCACAGGCCCCTGGGGGCCATACGCCACAAAAATCTATCAAACTCCTCCCACGTGCCTCACAATCCAAACCCAACTTCAATCAAAACTTGCCTTTCTCACTGTAGAAATTTTAGATTTTTTGGAGGAATATAATCTCTAAGTAGGAATTTATGGAGAGAAGCAGGAAAGCCCAAGCAGCTGGGAGAGAGATGTCACCTTGCGAATGTGAAAGCTGGAGAGAGCTGTCACCTCAGGAGTCTGGCTTCTGCCTCTCCCACATCCTCCCTGCTGACAACAGGGCTTCCCTGTCTACTTTTCCATCCAAGAACCCTCTAAATCTTCCACCCACAGTTTCTACAGTAGCATCAGTGCGAACTTGGGAGATAGGAAATCGTGGTGGTTGTTCTTCGTATTTATAAGCCAGTTTGTGTGACAGGTAGCAAAAGCTTGAAAAGCTTGAAACATTTGTCCACCCCGCAATTCCACATTTTGGAATTGTTTTTAAACAATAAGTGAATAAACACACTAAAATGTTTGTCCAAGTGCTTTTTGAGATATGGAAAACAGGCAACAACCTAATTTTCCAAAATACAGGATCATTGGAGATGTGTCCTTATTTCCTAAATTGTTATCTCGATAGAAAATTAATTTCTAGAAATTATCCTTAGAGGCTGGAGGGGAAGTTGGGGAACCTTCCATTTCTTAAGTAACATGTAACATTTTTGATGGGATTGATTGTTTCTTTAACTGTTTGCAGTTAGAGTCGCAGCTTACCAAGGGCAGGTGCACGGGCAGCCTCTTTAGGTGCAGACAGTAAAGTGATATGTTTTCTGCAAAGGATTTATAAAAATAATAACTTGAATAATAAATTCAAAAGGTTGGTCTTCCCTTTGGTATCATGTGCTGGCAATTCTAAGCGATGTCAGTGATAATGTTTCCCCCACCCCCAAAATCATTTTAAGTTTTAAACAATTGCTGTGGTTACTGCGGAGTTTAAGTAAATATACGTAAGCTTCAAAGTAGCATATCTTGGTCTTATTCTTTAATAAGCCTTGTATTTTATATGGAGGTTAATTTGAAGAACTCACAATTATTCTGTCCTCCCCTGAGCGTACATCCCCATGCAGATTCAACCACAAAGAGTCTTGTGAGCATACATTCTGAATTGTTCAGAATCCTGTGAACTCACTTCAGGTGCATTTTTGTGTCTCCAAACCCTTTGGTACTACGCGTATTTATTTCCTCATTTAAACAAGTAGACTTGAAATAAACAATCACAGCATGGTGACTTTAAAAACAAACTAAAGTTGTCTCACTTTAATTCTGACATTCTCTGTGACCACGCTGAGGTTTTTTTTATTTGTATTTAAATTTTAAAAAGTGATAATGAGCGGAAAATGTGAAGTATGATACTTTTGTTTAATAAGTGCAAATTTTACTTCATGCATGAGATACTTTACTGAATTTAAAGTTTTTTTAAAACTGTAACTTATTCTTCTTTTTAAATTATCATTTGTTTTAAACCTTAAAAAATCAAGAAAGGAACTAACATTCCTGGTTATTACATGACTATTGCTAAAAATAACCATGTCTTATAAAACAGGAGGGTGTTAAACACTCATCTACTTTTAAGAGTCAAATACGCTAGGTGTGCCATTGCTCGGGGCAGGGAAAACTTACTAAGAACCAAGCGTTACTAAGATTTCCCTGAGACTTGTGAACATTGTCAATGGGAAAGCCATTTGCCACTATGAGTGTTAGTTTTTCCAGAAAACAAGTCCAGGACACATGGATATGCAATAATAAACTCCTTCCTCTTGCATATTTTGTCCCCAATAGCCCGCAATGACATCCATCTACCATCATGAAAGATAGAACTCCTTAGCAATTTTCCAAACTTTCAGAAGTAATGGATATTTCAGAAGCTGAGTTAAGGACAGCAAAAGCACGGAGGGAGACATCTAACATCTACCATGTTCATGAGTGGATAAGACTTGAAGCAAACTGTTGAGGTAGTAATATGACATCCTGGAAGAAGCACAAGTTTTGGAGAAGACCTGGACTTTGGTTGTGGCCCTACCAAAATTATTTGCTATTAATTCATTCAAGATACATACTGATTCTCTGCTGGGGAAGTGATGGGAATACAATGATATACAAGACAGATATGGTCCTGTCCCAAAGGAAGGGTACTCCCCACCCCCCCACCAAAAAAAAAAAAAAAAAAGTAAATAGACAAATGGATGAAATATTTTTTTGTTCTTGTAAGTGCCACGAAGGAAACAAACAAATGGCTTCCCATTCCTCCTAAGATAAAGACCGAAATTCTTAATATGGCCCCCACCATCCTCTCCAAATGCATCTACCACTTCTCCCTTGCTGAGTCTGTCTCCTTCAGCCACAGCCTCCTTATAGTTCCTTAAACTCACCAAAGCCTTCCTGTTTCAGGCCCTTGACACATATTGTCCACCTACACCCCTGCTTTGCCTCAGTTAATTCCTAATAATACATCCTTGGATCTCAGAACAAATATGTTGGCAGAAAAAACTCCCCTGGTGTCCACCTACCTATATATCCACTCCACATCACCCATCCCCAGTGTACAAAGAATCAATCACCAGTTCATATAGTCCCCACAGCACCCTGGGCTTTTTCTTCATAACTCCGTAAGTATTGATTTGTCTGTGTAATCATTTGTTTAGTATCTATGTTCTCTCCCACCACAATATACTAAGCTTCATGGGGGCAAAGTTCTTCTCTGCTTGACTTGCACCATTGAATTCCCAGGTTGTGGCAAATAAGTTCGTGTGGAATGAATGAATGAATGAATGGAGGTAGGCATAGGTGCATACATAACCAAACTGAAAAACCTGCCCCCAGGGATGCGCCTCAAGAGAATTCCTTTATGAGGAAAGCCTGGCTGTCCAAAGAACTTCCTTTCTATTTTCCCTTGACTAGCCTGGATGGTCAGGTTATTGTAGTTCAGAGTTTTTGTTTTTATGAGTCCCCCCAACTTTTTTTTTATTTTCTTCTACTTCTTAAATTACATTTACCCTACTTCTTTTTCTTTTTATCATTTGGGATTTAGCCCCATCTTAATTTTATGGCTTTTCATTCCAAAACTTTAATCTCTATTTCACTAGCCATTAATCTTTTTGAAAATTGTAAGTATGTATTTTATTGTACTTTTATCAACTAATCTTAATTTGGGATATTTGCCTCTGGTCTTAACTCTTGTTTGTTTCACCACCTTCAGTTTTTTCTATATCCCATTTCAAATCTAATTTTAAAATAGGTATTCTTTCTCTCCTAATCTGTTTTTAATTTGTTAATTTGCTTATTGCTAATTTAGTTGATTGATTGAAACATTATTTAACTATCTAAGCTATCTTTTTTTTTAATTTTTTTAAATCTTTGTTTATTTTTGAGAGAGAGAGAGGGACACACAATGCAAGCAACGGAGGAACAGAGAGAGAGGGAGACAGAATCCAAAGCAAGTTCCAGGCTCTGAGCTGTCAGCACAGAGCCCAATGTGGGGCTGGATCTCATGAACCTTGAGATCATGACCTGAGACAAAATCAAGAGTTGGATGGTTGACCGACTGAGCCACCCAGGGGCCCCTAACCTATCTTTTATTTGGAGTTTTACCCCATTTGTTCTCACTTCCTTCTTTCTCTCCCTTCCTCTCCTTCAACCCACTGCTTCCTTCATGCCCACCATCCTGCTTCTACTTCCCCACTTGTATTTGCTGTGACTAGAAAGTTGAAAGTCAGAGGAATATGAACAATGGAGAGAGTTTGCTTTATGAACATGGAAGGATAAAAGATATATTTTCCCTATCACCTTTCCCTGCATCAGCCTCTCAAGGCTATCTCATCAGGTTATTCCTCAGACTTGCTAAGGATGATTCTCCCAAGAACCCCATTGTGGAAGAGTTGGTGAACTCGGCTAATTCTCTTTAGAGAAACAAAACTCATTTGTAGTTGGAATATCTGATTACCTGGAACAGTGTTGCATATTAATATCCCTTACCATCTAGTCCTTACATGAGGAATTTAGGGGGAACGGTGCCAGTTCCATGCCCAGGAGAAATTCAACCCCGGAGGGGATTCTCTAGACGCTCTCCAGGCCTCATCCTTGTGAGATGCTGACAAATCTCTCAATAAATGTTCCAAAGTGGATGTTCCCAAATGGAGAATCCACAGCTTTGGTACCACTGTAAACCAGCTTGCATTCATGAGTCTACCAGGGATGTTTCCCTTCCCTCCTTGGCAGGTGGAAAGGAGGATCTTCCTGGGTTATGACTGGTCTCAACTCTCTTCCTCATCCTGAGGGCAAGAAGAAGCTAAAGAGTGTGGGCTAAGGGTAGTCTCACAAACAGAGTTTTAACTAAAAGAGGAACACTCATTCCTTTGCTTCAGGGTTAGTTTACATTTTAAATCTTGTACCTATCAACTGAGGCATGCTTAGACGAGTGGATTTCTAGGAGGTAACAGAGAACCCCCTCACAATCTGCTCACAGGACATGGGTCCTTCCACCATTCTAAAACAAGTCCTCACACCAGGGATTAGGCAGAATTAATAGGATCTTCTGAGTTAAGAGGAGAGTTAGACGATACTCTGGGAGATCAGGATCCCTGAAGGACATCTTGACCATGCATTCACATCCCATCCTCCCTCCTCAAATCTAACACTGGTTTCCTTTGTAGGCTTCTATTCTCTTTTTCTCACTGAGATCTGCTTCACTCCACACTAGTTGAATAGATTAAATCCCTTCCTACTCAGTTTCAGGAAGAGAATCACTTCTATGGTATAGACACTCATGTTCTCACTGTCTTGTGATTCTTAAGAACTTTCCTTTGAAAATCTTCCTTTGACCAACTTACCCAGCCAGTCCCATTCCAACACCAGTGATCTGTAACTGCAGAATCACCTGAGTTTCCTCAATTGTAAAATGGGGATAAGATCTACCTCTTAAGGGTTCTCCTAAGGACTGTATGATATATTTATACAAAACAGCTGATGTGTATATATGCCAGTGTCTGGCACATATGAGAGGTGGTTAATAAAAGTTAGCTATTTTTATTATTGGATTTATCTTCTTTCCTTTTAGAAATAGATCTGATTCATCAAATCCATAGATCTATAGTTTCTGGCACAGAAAAATATATTCAATACCTCAATCTAGACTCTTTCCAGGAGACCGAGCCCTGTCCCGTACTTAAAATAATTTGTTGGGTTAGTCCTAAATTTTATTTTTTAAAGAATTGAGTTTTAATCCCAGTTTGAGCAAATAGGAATTGCTCTTACTTCCCACTGCTTGAGTCTACGTTGGGATGGTGTATCCATTGGCTCTAAGACCATCCAAATGCTATGATAGGACTTGGGTTATAAACACAAAGCACTCCCCATGAGAAAAATGAGTTAATATTTGTATCATGGGCACATTTGTATATGCAAAATTAACCCATCATCTGATTTGCTCCAGAAGATACCCCCAGTTTCTTCCTCAACCTAAAATCAGATCAATCATTACAAAAATCTATAACTTTAATTTGACAGAATTTTATTTTAATAGGGAAGTAGACATTTAGTGTTTTAGGGTATGGATTAGATGCATACTTTTAGAGAACAAATCACAGGGAGGCTCACAACCACTTATCTTGATGTAAGTCTAAAACCAATTCAGGTCAGTTTGAATAGAGTAGGCCTGGGACAAAAGGTCATTTCTAGAAGACTGAGATGGCTTTAGAATTAGGGTTATTACTATTTTTTATTATTTATAGTAAACTTTATTTTCATTGGTATTTCATTTGACATAATTCCAAAGTAGGTCTGTGCTCTAAGATGAACCAAAGAACAGAGAGTCTAAGCTCTACAAAGAGTTTTTCACACTGTTCTGAGTAGAACATGGGGTTTCAGGGGCCCCCAATGTTGATGCTTAACATTTTACCCCTTGACACTTTACCTATAGATACAGAAAGAAGAGATAACATCAACATACAAGAATCAAACTGTATGAGCGTATAATCAAAAGCTCTTGGGTTATACACTGCCCATCTCTTTAAGGTTGTAATGATAATAACTGATTTCTTTTCCTGGGAAGTTCAATGTCATTTGTCTTGTTTTGTTGTGTTTTAAGTAAAATGTCAGAATATGTGAAAATGCTGAACTTCTTTCTCTTAATACAGTAAAAATAGTGGAAGTTTTTAAATTCTTCATGAATTCAAGCTGGGACATGACAAGCTGGGACTGATGGGGTCTATTCAACATACTAATCCCAAGTTTGGTGACAGTCGGCAAACTGGTACATGTGACTAAGCCTGTAGGCATAAATTTTCCAGAGTGATAGAAGCTCATTCCCAAAATGCTGGCTAAGGTTCCGGATGTAGCTAGGAAAACCCAAATGCTCCTCGGATCCTCAGGCAGCTGATGAGCACCCAGGCCGGCTAAACTACCGAAAAGAACCGCAGCAACCAGTGACCAGATTCTACCTGCTTTTGCCTAGCAATGATCCCACCAGAGGTGACAAGCACTTCATAGTAAAAGCCAGTCCAGTGTATAGGCTCAAGTGGGCCAGAGACCTTCTGCACTGTTCTCTTTTACTCTGACCAGACAGAAAAGTACATCAGGCCTGCCCTGAAGCACTTTCCCATAGGTCTGCCCTGGTCAACAGGGCACACCTAGAATTATGGCTATTAATTATGTTGGTTATTACAGTGATAGCAACAGATACATTTACGAGAACTTACTCAGCACCAGTTCAGTTGCTTCCTGGTTAGCTAAGCTGACAGTTTTGGAATTGTGAGTTTAGGAGATTATGGAAAATGATTCCATTTTATCAAATATTATCTGGGCACAGTGAAAGAAACAGATTTCAAAACCCAGTTCCTTGCTCTGAGCTGACCAAATGTTTGGGAAGGCTCAGGCAGATACACTTTTGCTATAAGGGCTTAGGCCACTTAAAAAGTGGACTTTTAAAGACAAGGCCCTAATCCACATATGTAGGATCACTGATTTATGACAAGTATGACACCTAGTTCAGTGGGGAAAGGATAAACTTCTCAGTAAGTAGTCTGGTCAACTAACCATTCGTGTGGAAATAATGAACGTTGGCTCCTACGTCACATCATATATAGAAGTCATTTGGGTTGTAGATATAAATATGAAAGGTAAAACACTAATGATCTTAGAAGAAAACATCAGATGTCATTACAGCCTTGGGGCAAACTAGCACTTTATAAACATGACACAAAAATGTTGACCATAAGAGGACAAAATGAATGAATTAGGTTTTATTAAAATTTAATGAACTTTTCGTTCATTAACAGACACCATTAAGAGAGCGAAAGGCAGGTCACATACTGGGAGAAAGTATTTGCTATACTTATATCCTGCAAATGACTAGTGAAGAACTACCAACAAGCAGATAATCCAACAGAAAATGGGGAAAAGATTTGGACAGATGTTCACAAAAGAAAACAATCAATTGTTCAACAGACATAAGAGAAGACATTAGAGAAAAGCAATTTGCACTGTGATGAAATATATCTCACCTGAATTGTTAAAGAGCTAAGAAATATTAAGTGCTGGGGAGGCTGTGGGGAAGTTGGAATTCTCTTGGGAATGTAAACTGGTCCAACTACTATGGAAAACTATTTGGCAGAATCTACTAAACACTGAATATAGACATACTCTGTAACTCAGCAATGCTACTCGTAGGCATAAACCCAACAAAAATGCATATGTATGTGCACTAAAAACATGGTCAGGAATACTCACAACAACACTATTTATAATAGTCAAAAGTTGGAAACAACCCAAATGTCCATCAATAGTACAGTGGATTAACACATTGTAGCATATTCATAAAATCTGATGCCACCTGAGAACAAACTCTTTATAAGTATCTGCAGCAACATGACTGAATCTCATAAACTTACTATTGAGTGGGGGCACCTGGGTGGCTCAGTCAGTTGAGCGTCCAACTTCGGCTCAGGTCATGATCTCACGGTTCATGGGTTTGGGCCCCACATCGGACTCTGTGCTGAATGCTTGCCCAGAGCCTGTTTCAGATTCTGTGTCTCCTTCTCTGCCTGCCCCTCCTCTGCTCGCACTCTGTCTCACTCTGTCTCTCAAAAATAAATAAATGTAAAAAAAAAAAAAAAAAAAAAAAAAAAAAAACTTACTATGGAGTGAAAGACCAGCATACAAAAAAGTGCATACTGGATGCTTACATCTATGTAGAGTTCCAAAACAGGCGAAACATAATCTAGTGTGAGAAGTAGGCGTGGTGGTTGCCTTTGGGGGAAGAATAATAACTAGAACAGGGCCCAAAGGGGGCTTCTAGGGCATTGGTAAAAAACTCTTTTTTGCTGGTTGCATGGGTGTGTTTATATTGTAGAAACTCATCAAGCTGTACCCTTGATTCATGTGTGAATTTCCCTGTATACATGCTACACTGCAATAAAAAGTTAACTAAGAAAAGACAAGGGCCAATGAGTTTGGCTGAGGTGACCTCAGGAATAAATAGAAACAAAATGTATGTAGACACATACATTCAAAACAAAACACAAAGATATTCACTTAATGTCAATAAAGGTTATCACTAGATAATTGGATCAAGGGTAATTTTTTCCCCCTGTTTTCTAGCCTTTCCAAATCCTCTTCAAGGTGTCTGTATTCATCTTGACACTGAGGGAAAAGCAGAACCCTGGAAGATGTTGTTTCATCGGTAAGGCATTGGATCAAACTATTCATAGTCCTCTCTTCCCTCTTTGTTGCAAGAAATTAGTCCTCTCTTCCTTCCTAATTGCAAGAAGTGTGGATTTCACCCAAGACCTCTACATGCCTTCCAGGACTATTAGGTAAGATGGTTTAGAGTTAACTATATTTAGAAATATAGATATAACTATAAATATAACTATATTTAGAAACTGGAGAGTTATAACAAATAAATAGATATTAACCTTCAAAGAAGTAGTGTGGGAAAATCCAGAAAGGCTTCCTGATGACATTTGTTCTGGGTGTAAAAGAATGAGCAAGGATTTGTAAAGTATAGTGGGAGAAGATGGATGAAGGATAGGAGGGTCATCGTAGACCAAGGAGATAGCACATGTAAGGCATGGAAAACAATGACGTGTTTGCAGACCAAGAACAAGTTTGGCATCTTTGGGGAAGCATGGAGGGCTAGGAAACAGGGAAGGAATTGGAGCCCCAACCTTTGTGTCCTTGTACGTATGCCATACATTGTGTTTATAGATATAGTTGTAATAGATGCCAAGCCTGGAGTGCCTGGGTGGCTCAGTTGGTTGAGCATCTGACTCTTGATTTCGGATCAGGTCATGATCCCAGGGTCACGGTATTGAGCCCCATGACGCATCTGTACTGAGTATCAAGCCTGCACTGAGTGTCAAGTCTCCCTCTGCCCTTCACCCCACTCACACACACACACACACACACACTGTCTCTCTCTAAAATAACAAAAAATAAAGAACAAAACCCACAACAGATGCCAAGCACGGTTCATTGCATCAGACCATGAAAATGCATTATACAAGTCCTAAATTTTTAAATTGTTTTTTAAAAATATGTTTTGTATCAATAACTTAATAACAAAAATAATGGTTCCTGCATTAGCATTTATATTGGAAGCCCTGAAGTAGTCAGCTGGAATGAAACCAGTCTTTATAGCATATTCTTGAACTTTAAATTATTTAAGTTGATGAAAATCCAAGCATGAATATAACAGGTGTTATGCCAAGTACAGAGGATTCTCAAAACCTCTTCCCCTAGAATTATAGAATAACTTGGTACTAATATCAGCATCCCCGCATGAAATGAATTTTCAAGGGGATGATGTTACGTTTGGGCATATCGATACTGTGGGAATGCCTATTATGATTATGAATGGCTGCAGACACGATGTCTGTGGCCTGTCATAGAACACCTCTCCGGTTTGCCAAAGAACCACTTTAAAATGCATAAATGCGCTCTTCATGCTAATGGAACAGACCTCTTTAGCGATTTCCAAAGAGGAGAGAGAAGGGACAGAGAGAGGGTGGCCCTTCCCCCACTTCCCATGGTTCCACAGCAACATAACCAAAGGAGGAAAGGCAGCTTGCTCTCTGGGTGACACCAAGCTAGGAGGGAAGACTCAGACCAGCCTCCACTCTTCCATCTCACTTTTAAATTACACCAGAAAAGCAGAGGCAATGAGGTCTGCATTCAAACGCGCCAGCTTGGGATCGCGATGCTCCAGGGATGAATTGAGCAGAATAGGCAGTGGCTGTGTCCACCTGGTTCCCACACTCCGCTAACTGACCACTGACAACTGTGATACCAAGGCGGCCCCAAACGCTGTGGGGCAACAGGCAGTCTCTGCTTTCAGATTTCAGTCCTGGTAAATGAACCACCTTGGAGTGCATTCCCGACTGCACAACAGCTATAATCTGAAAGGTACAACACTTTGCTGCTTTCACTGGCTCTGACATTAGCAGAAACGTCAGAGTAATCAGACAATAGGCATTGGAGAAAGAAAAGGAAAGGAAACTAATCTTGTACATCTGCCCTGTGCCAGGCGTAAACTAGGAGTCTTCACATGTGTCATAGAGGCAGCACAGGGTTATGATTCTGTGTTTACCACTTGCTGGCTGTGTGAACTTGGACAAGCTCCTTAACCTCTGTGAAACTGTTTCCTCATATCTACCTCCCAAGGCTGTGCGGGAAGGAAAAGAGAATCCACGTTCACATGGTACACAGTATGCGCCCTGAAAAAGTAGGTATTTTGGGTTGTTGTTTTCACTATCATTGTCATTTAATCCTCAAACCAGCATCCTTACCCATTTTACAGATGTGGACACTAAGGCTCAGAGAGGTGAAAGACTTACCTGGGAGATACAACCTTGCTACTGTGATTCCAACCCAATCTCACACCAGAGTTCATACTCCTTATCCCTCTAGAATACACTATCTTTATTATTCAACTTTGAATAAATGCATTACAGAAATGAGAAGCAGCAAAAATGGGCTTATTTGCAAATATCCATGAGCCAAAAGATGGTATGGTGTGTTAGGGTTCTCTAGAGAAAAAGAACCAATAGGGTGTGTGTGTGTGTGTGTGTGTGTGTGTGTGTGTGTGAGAGAGAGAGAGAGAGAGAGAGAGAGAGAGAGAGAGAGAGAGAGAGAGATTGAGATCACCTATCTATCGAGAGAGTTTAAGAATTTGGCTCACACACTTATGGAGGTTGACAAGTCTGAAATCTGCAAGGAAGGCCAGTATGCTGGTAGGCTGGAGATTGGGGCAGAGCTGATGTCACAGCTGTGAATCTGAAGGCTCTGGAGGCGATATTCATTCTTTCTCAGGCCACCTTGGTCTTTTTCTCTTAAGGTTTTCAACTGATTGGGTGAGGCCCACCCACATCATGGAGGGTTATCTGTTTTACTTGAAGTTTACTGATTTTAATATTAATCTTACCTAAAAAATACCTGCATGTTGACATCTAGACTGGTCTTTAACCAAATATTTGAGTATTGTGGCCTAGCCATGTTGGCACATAAAATTAACCATCATAGGTGGTGAGCAAGGATCTGTGGAAAATATGAACCCAGAACCAAAATATTTGAGCTGAAGTACTATCCTTAACTGACTTGAGCTATTTGACTGCTTAGGTTTTGACCGTATTTTGTTTATAATTTCTTAAAACCCACATATCCTTTAGGCAGGTTGACTAGTCATATGAACTAAGATTATTAAAACAAAACAAAACCATAGTGAAAAATGTAGCCTGTGGTTTCTTAGCAGCTTAGAAGCAAACAGCTTCAGGAAGTGAGATCCTTTTGCCTGAGTGACTATTTCACCTAATCCAAGCTCAAGGGTGAGCTATTATTTTAAAAATAAAGAAAAGCTTTGCATGTTTCCCTTCTGTTCCCTGTTGCTAACTGTGGAACTTACTCATAGCAAGAACAGAGTTATTTAAAACAGTTGTTGGGATATTTTTTGGAAGGTGGAAATTAACTTATTTCCTAAACAAAATTGGAAATCACTTTTATTATAATAAATCAAAAATATCAATTTCCCCAAGAGGCATCTGCAATAGAATAAATTTGCTGTCTTTCACCTGTGAAAATAGTCCTCCCAGATCCTCAATCAGGAAGACATGTCTCCCTGCCCAGGTTCATCTCATAGTTTTAAGGCATTGGAAAACAGAGAGGTTTGTTTAGAACCCTGGACCTCACCCACCAGGCCTGGTATTTTGAGGGAAAGCTGTGCTAGGCTGAGGAGATGATGTTTAGTTAAGGAATCCAGCAGAGATATCTGCCTGTGACAGAGCCTGCCGGTTGGTCCCCTTTCTCCTTAGTAACAGGACCCCAATTTTATTTGGGGCGGCAAAGTGCTCAGCTAAAGAACAACACTTTCTAGTCAAAAGATGAGCTCTCCTTTTTCTATTTCCTCTTGCCCCTGGAATGTAGATATAATGGTTGGCATCCTAGCAGCCATATTGAATTAGGAGGTAACCTTCAGGTTAGCAGTCACGTACAACGGAACTTCTTCATAAAATTTCTTCATAAAGTCACAACACCTGCTGTGGATTTCCTACCTCCCAGGTCTTCTTTGTCAGAGAAGAAACTTTTGTGTTTTTAAACCACAGAAGGCAGATCTGTTTCTTGCAGCATGATTTTTTTTTTAATTTTTTAAATGTTTATTTATCTTTGAGAAAGAGAGAGTGACAGAGTGCAAGCGGGGGAGGGGCAGACAGAGACAAACACACAGAATCTGAAGCAGGCTCCAGGCGCTCAGCTGTCAGCCCAACGTGGGGCTTGAACTCATAGACTGCGAGATCATGACCTGAGCCAAAGTCAGACGCTTAACCGACTGAGACACCCAGGCACCCCGTGATTTTGTCTTTTTTAAATCACTAGTCCTGCAAGTGATCAAACACTAAGCTTCCTTAACATGCTTCATTGAGGGTTAGAGACCACAGAATCAATATAATTTTTTTAAAGATTTTATTTTTAACTAATCTCTGTGCCCAACATGGGGCTTAAATTTACAACCCTGAGATCAAGAGTCAACATGCTCCACTGACAGAGCCAGCCAGCTACCCCAGAATCAATATAATTTAAAAATCCATTGGAATTTGATATATAGGACAATTTAAATAACCCAAAGAAAGATGTTGCTCCTTATTACCTTTAGCCATAAAAATAAGAAGCTGTTAGAACTGAAAAGTACTTTAGAAAGTTTAATCTCACTTTCTACTGCACTATTTATTTCACAGATGAGGAAACAGAGACCCAAAGTTTAATCCAGCAAAGATACCCAATAACTGGGCCAGAACCTGAACACGGATCTCCTTACTCCAGTCCATTGCCCCATGGTTATCTTTCGCTCTTGATCTATAAATGGAGGCATAACCTGACAGAAACTGGATGTTTTACATAATAGTGAAAGAAACCAGAAGCCATTTCACACAGTAGAGTAGTGTTCATCTGGATACCATTTTGCCTACTTTGTAACATGGCTTTGCCCAATTTACTGATAAAATAATCTGATCTCACACCACAGTGATCACTCCACATTTGAGCAACACGGAACAGTCCTCCCCCAGCGTCTAAAGCCTTTTGATGCCCCACTTTTGGCTTTTAGCGCTAGTTCTTGTTAGCTGGAGACAAATTATCTACAGGCCCAGCAAAGAAAGGGGCCCATTTGGCAACGATTCAGCCTTGTCAGATTCGAAGCCATTCCGCGAAGGCATTTTAATTAGGCAGTGGGGGAACTGCCACATTTAGAAGCAGCTCCTAGATGGGAAGCAGAAAATTTCAAGACCAACTGAAGTTCTTGGTGCTTGTGTTGCTTACCATTTACAAGACAAATCCAGTGATCCGTTTCCACCCCTCCTTTCGTACTCAAGGCTTTGTAAGATTCAGAACGGTTCAGCGATTTCTTGAGGCTCATTCCTTAGCAGTTCTCGTGCATGGTTTTCAGACAGAACATAGGTCCTTTGATCATGCTTTAATGAACTCAAGCTATGTACCATATAAATGGCGATTGTTTTGATTATTACCTTCGGTTCTTTCAAAAGTGCTAAGAGACAATGCATTTTAATAGAGGCCTTTACAATTCATGAATTTTTAAATGGTTTTTGTTCAAGGAAAGCATCAAACCAATATCAACAATGTTGTACATTAGCTATCTGCTTGCTTACAAAAAGCTGAACAGTAGCTCAGTTGTTGAGCATTATTATCTCTATTTCACAGTGAGGAAGCTGCAAGAGAGAAAGATTAAGTCACCCAGCTTGTGAAAGGCAGAGTAAGAACTCAAAGCCAGAACCCCGGTCATATTGTAGCAATTGTTCAAATGAGAGATAGCAATTTTCTTCTGATTGATATCAAACATTTTGGCAGTATTTGTGGTAGCTTGTGAGTGAGCATCTATCGAAAAGAAGTTGCCTGACTTAGACAAGGAGAAGTGGAAGATGGCCAGTGATAGAACAAAGAACAGTGGACTAGAAATTGGGACTTGATTTCTGCCCTGAGCTCTGTACCTGACAACAAGCTGTGACCTTGAGCAAGTCGCCCCCTGTCCCTGGGCCTCTAGTTCCTCACCCACAAAATGAAGTCTTATCAGAAGAAATATTTTGCAAATCCCAATGTACAAAACCCATAAGAGCAGAGTGCTCTGGTGGAGGAGGGGCCGAGGGCCTCATGTCCGAAGCTCTTGGTCATGCTTTTCCTGGGCGGGGCCCGGAATAGCTCACAAGGGCCCCCAGAATAGCTCACAAGGGCCCCTTTCAAAGCCTAGGAAATTGATCTGCATAACTGTAAATTCCCTTCCAATACTATATTTTACTGTTTATTTCCTCTCTACCAGACTTTTCTGAAACCAGAGGAAAACAGAGGTATATGGAAAATTCAGGCAACACTGTTATTTGCCCATCACTTAAACCTTGCTTTGTTTCAAAAGACAAGAAGCAAAGCCAAATCTGGTTGCATGTCAGAAAGGGAAATACATCTTCAATGGCCATCTGGGGGCCTTTACCAAGAGTAAAGAGTGTTGACAGCTGACAGCTAACTTTGTGAGCAGGCCATGTGGGGAAGAACCATAATCCCTAGAACCTGTTTGTGGGTGAGATGGGGATGGGGAGGGAGAGAAGATCCCAAGTACAACCTGATTCTCCCTCATTATAAACAAGGAACCTAAAAAGGCCATGTCGCAGTGATGCCCAGGCTAAGAGAATTACCACCTTCCTCAGATAGAAGGGTTCTCAGACATCACATGGAGCATGAGCCCACCTTTGCTCCTGGAGTTTTTGTTTCACTTTCTGTCTCTCACCTAGGGACAGAGTCATGGCTAAATGTCCTTTCTTTCAGTCACCAGGTGTGCTCCCTCACTAAATCATGTGCACATATATTTTGCCCAGTGAGGCCACACCTATTGGCTCTCGTCAGACAGTAGCGATATTACTATTTTCCTCCATTTCTGTCACCTTTTAGTCCATGGAGGCCTCATGGAAGGTGAAAGGCTTACCTGACTACCTTGAGACACCTACTCTGACAGAACATGGGCAGGTTTTCTTCACCACACACGTCAACCATATCACCACACTTCTGTCCAACTGCAGCTGCTGTGTGTAGCAGCTAGTTCCACAGGTAATTGGAAAACTAACGTTGTGAAAGAGAAGTAGTGATTGGTGTTGCTGAATGGGATTTTTTTTTTCTGGACTTGCCTGACTTGCAACTCAATCAGAACAAAAGGCTCAAATAGGATATAAACGACAGCCATTTAGCCATGGCAGATGACTTACCTACATTTTTTAGACGTTCAGCTTTCTACAAAACAAGGCACTTGTGCTGGATTGCAAAGATGGCCACAATTTTTCCCATCGCTGCAGCCACATCCCTTTACAATGCGAATTCGAAGTTTCTTCCATCAAGGGGTAGATTCCATTTCACCATACCTTGAATCTGGGCTTGGCCCTGTGACTTGATTTAGACAATGAGAGTAGCAAGTATGAAGCAAGCAAAGAGAGACTTGTGCATTAGGCCTGGTTATCTTTTCCTGTGGTTAGAACTCTGAGCTCATCACTTAAAGGAGTCTAAGCTGGCCTGCTGCAAGACGAAGGGCACAAGGAAATCTGAAGTATCCTAGCCAGCCAGGCCTCAGTGCCCGAGATGGGAGTGAGGCCATCTTAGACCAGCCAGCCTCCGGTTAAACTGCCAGCTGACCACAGACAATATAAGTAAGCCCGGCAAAAGACAACAAAACCAGCCGAGGGAGAACCAAAGCCCACAGGATTATGGGCTAAGTAAGTGTGGGCTGCCTCCCCGCCCTGGTGCCCCATGCAAGCGTGGAGGGTACTAACAAACTCTTGTTCGGAAGGAATCCAGGGCTCCTTGGATGACATAGGAAGGACAAGGAATTATTGCCAATACAGTTAGAAACAGCCTCAATGGCTTCTGCATTAATATGGAGCAGGAGGGAAGTATGTTTAGGAAAGGGGATATGCTGGAACTGCAGCCAGGGATAGAAACTTGAGAAAGCTGTGGGTGGGTTCAGGAAGTATGGGGAGTGGTATGTGTGAATTTCAAACACGTTCCTATTTTTAATGTTGGGGAGGCAATCTCTATATTTTAGTCTGTTCAAAGAGTATACCTTCTCAGGAAATGGTGAGGATATAAACATAGGTATAGCATTTGCATCCCAAATTGCAACCTTCCCTAAAGATTTGACTTTTCCAGCATCCTGTCTGCTAACAGTTTACGGTGGACAGCCAGGCAAACGATGTGATATAATAGTTTTGCTGCGACTAAAATGTTTTACTTATTTGAAAGGATTTCTCAAGTCAGAAAAGCTTAGAAAATAAATGGATGCTTTTATACATTTTCATAACTCAAAACTGGAATTTTTTAGAAAAAAAATAGTCAACGTTTTTCTCCCCAAATCGGATTTCATTGTTAAATATCCCTTTAGTGTGTACCAGTAGGACCCAAACTCTTTGATCATCAGGGTTCCTAAAGTCTTTTCCAAAATACAGAAACCTCGATCTCACTCACAGATGTTCTGAACCAGTGGGACCTAGGATTGTGTATTTCACAAAAGGTGACTCCCTAGATAAGCCAGAAATCACTATGAGAAAAGGCAACTAAAGGATGTAATCATCTGATTTCTGTATAGCTATCATAAAGAGATGCATCTCAAAACAGCATTTTTTTTACAGTCTTACGTGAGTATCTACTCACTGTTAGCAACTGGACTGTTTCTAAAGCAAAAATACTGCTTCTTTGCTGAAAAATAAGAATAAACATCTGTTGCAGAAGGGAGTTTTTGGGGCAAATGCTTTCTGTGTCTACTTGCACCTTGTAGCAGACACAATCACTTGAGCTCACACACACAGATCAATTCTTAACTTCGTATCTAACTTCTAATGTTACCCATTGACGTTTTTATGCCCCTGGCCTTTCCACCACCTGGCTTTTCTCCCCAGGGAAGGGGGAATGGCTAAGACTGATTAAGATTTTTGATGGGGGGAAACTGGGTGTGCTGAGCCCCACCCCTTCCTTGCATCTTCCCCTTGAAAGAAAGTTTCCTGGCTGACTCACTTGTTATTCCTCTGTGCTCTCAGACCTCACCTGGCTAGTGCGTCCTGTAGTGTAAACCTACTTATTCTGGAATTCGGTATTGTAAACCACTTGACTGAAGGTAAAAGTCATGTGGTTCTTTATAGGTTTTAGCAGTCTAATGGGAATGCTTCGGCAAAGGAAAGAATATTAGCTATGAGATCCTTTTCAAACATACCAACGTGTCCCTGCAAAATCATTATTTTTATTATTTCCATTTTAGAGATGAGTAAAGATTCTGTAGACCATTTGAGTCATAAAAGCTTAGCTAGCCCTGAGTCTTGCACATAGTTCTGTTGATTCTCAATAATGTACCTGAAAAAAAAGATTACATGTGTACTTTAGTTAATAATGAGTCAGTATTGGTTCATTGATTATTTTTAAGATTTTATTTTTTAAAGTAATCTCTACACACAACGTGAGGCTTGAACTCACAACCCTGAGATCAAGAGGCTCATGTTCTACTGGCTGAGCCAGCCAGGCACTCCAATTGGTTCATTAATTGTAATAAATATACCATAATGTTAGATGTTAATAATAGAAGAAATTGGGTATCGGGTATATGGGAGTTCTCTGTACTATGTTCACAATTTTTTCTGAAAATCTAAAAACTGTTCTAAAAATGAAAGTGTATTTTTTAAAAAGATCACATATGAAATGAATAACATCATAAGAAAGGATACTATTTCTGAATTTTTTCTGGGTAACAAACAAAAATAATACAACTTTTAGTTTGAGAGTATCTGCATTGCCTCACTTCCAGATCTGGCAGAGTGCAGTGGTTAAGAAGGTTCCAGAAGCAGACCTTGTTTTGATTCACAACTTTCTGACTTGCTGCCAGTTACTTAACCTCTCTGAACTTCAGCTTCCTTACCTGTAAAAAGGGACCGACACCTGACTAATGAGATGGCTGAATGAATTAAATAATATTATAATGTCTATTCTAATAGTGCCTAAAATAATAAATGAAAAGAACAGTGCTTGGCAGAGAGTAAGCACCCCATCCTGTATCCACCCATGCCCATTCTGATTCAGGGTACCTGGGGTGGAGCCAAGAGTCTCCTTTTTTTTTTTTTTAAAGAAAAATTATATTTGTATTGGTTAACATCTGACTCACCTCCATAATGTTTTTCTTCTACAAAGCAACTAGGTATTTTTTGCCTCTTGCATGACAGTTACTCTGTAATATCACTTTTCTATAGAGAGATAAGAAAGATTATTCCAATTTTTCCCTTAGGAACACTCTTCAGGTTTGACTTTATTATTATTAGTTTAGGAAAATACATTTCAGCATACACATTTATTAATGGTTTTGTACTGAAAATATTTTAGAATTGCTATCAAATTTGGAAAAAGGGCTAATAATTTTATATCAGCTGTGATCTGTTTGAGATCAAGTCTTTACCACGAGTCTGCTTTCTAAATGCTCCCCAGGTGATTCTGATGGTTCGGGAACTATGAGTGAAGCTACAGTAGTTTACCTGACTTCCTGGACTATCAAATGTCAGCTCACTGACTAGATTTCAAAACTCCCTCTCCTCCTGTTTTCTCCCAAGTTCCTCTGTGGGGTCCTCATCTGGCACCATTCCCTTTTCAAACTAGGGATGCTGGCCAGAGCTTAAGAAAGAGCTTATCAGCTCAGATTACTTCCTTATTCTCTTCTCTCTGTTCTCTTTGAACTCTGATTCCTGAAAAATTCCAGAGAGACAAGAATTCTTTCCATAGTACTGAGATTACATACTTGCAGCATATACTATTTTCAATATTATGACCATACAACAAGTAATTTCTAGCAAACGCATAGAGAGCCATGCCATTACCAAAGAAAATAATAGACATTCCAAATACACCAATATTCTCCTTCCTTGAATTCTACCCATATCCTGTGGCTTCTCCTGGTCTAAGGGTGCTTAAGAATCCATTATTTCAGGGGTGCCTGGGTGGTTCAGTCGGTTAAGCATTTGACTTTGGCTCAGGTCATGATCTCATGGTTCGTGGGGGTTTGAGCCCCACATTCGGCTCTGTGCTGACAGCTCAGAGCCTGGAGTCTGTTTCAGATTCTGTGTCCCTCGCTCTTTGCCCTTCCCCCATTCATGCTCGCTCTCTCTCTCTCTCTCTCTCTCTCTCTCAAAAATAAATAAACATTAAAAAAATTGTTAAAAGAATCTATTATTTCATAGAAACTTCTGCCATGATGACTATCTTTTCTCCATGACAGCTTTTTTTTCCCCAAAGATTTTATTTTTAAGTAATCTCTACACCCAACATGGGGCTCACACAAACCCAAAATCAAGAGTCACATTCTCTACTGACTGAGCCAGCCAGGCACCCCTTCCATGAGACCTTTCTTATCACACATTGAATATATCAGAGTCTTGGGAAAATAGATGGAGATACGAGGAGTAAAGATAAGAAGTTAAGAAAAAAAAATAATAAATCTATGCTTCAGAGGGAGAAAATTCTGTCAGCTGCCTTGAAAAATATTTATGCTTCATTTAGAGAGACTTTAAAAAAAATCTTCCTATTATAATAGCGTAAATAAAAATAAATACAAAGGTAAAACACAAAACAGGAAATGCTGAAGAAACCTAGAAAAATATTCATTATAAGGATGGATATAATTGGCTAGGTTTTGATGGTATATTGATACATCTTCTCTTTAAGATTATCATGAAATAGATAGCTATGTAATGCTCATTACAAAGTGCCTTTCACAACATTGTGGGTCAAATCCTATTTTTTATGTACTTGTGGTTCATAAAGGCTTTTGTATCCTTGTCCTTGTCCTCTAACACCAGTGTCACCCAGGGATTTTGTAGATGTCTGTGTTTTGCCTATATAGTATCTATTTCCCATTTTTCTTGCTGTAACATTCTAATTTTTTATAGGGTCACCCCCCTTCCACACTCACGTATTATGGATGAGTCACCTCACTGTAGTTCTAAGGGTGGGCATGTGTCCCAGGCTTTGCCAGTTAGAGTATTCCACTGTTCTAGCCCATGAGTTGGTTTACTGATATGTATATGACTCATTCAGAGCCAATGAGGCTCAAATCTGGGACTTTAGTGAGAACCATTAGGAGAAGGTCTCTGTCTCTTCAGTATGAAGTTTGGGCAAGCTAAGCCTGACAGTTGCAGTGATCGCCACATGAAGAGGGTCAGCCTGATGCCAAATCCGACAGAGGATAACAGAGCTGAGAGATGATAAAATAGAGATTATTGACACTTTTTAGTTCATGGATCCAATCAGATTGAAGGCTCCTGGTCTTTTTACTTATTAGGACCAATAAATTTCCTTTTCTATTTAAGGCCGTTTAAGTTGGGCTTTCTGTTACTTGCAACCCAAAGAGTCCTGACTAATAAAGTGTTGGACAATAGTTAGTTGTCTATCATATAAAATGATATTTTTAATAAAAAAGTAATTCTTCTTTTTTTGATAGTGTGAATATCTACACAAAAGGACTCTTCCAATGTTTCAGGACTGGATCAAAAGAGTATTTCTCATGAGCTCATTTAAAGCGATAATAATGATTTCCATTATTGAACTACCTTGCACCAAACACATGCTCAGTGCTGAGCTTAGAGTCTCTCATTCCACCTTCACAAGTATTCCACATATTGTGGATGAGGAAACTGAGGCCAAGAACCAGAATTTGAAAGTCTGTTTCAATTCAAAGTCCATGCCCTCATTACCCCTTCTCTTGGATATTTTCATATTAAAAACATGCATAGTTTAGATGCAATTTAAAAGTAATCTGTTAAAAATTTAATAATTCATTCTAAAACATAAGCAGAAATATTTCAAAGGGTTCCTGTTCCTTGTAAATATTAATATTAATGTTGTCAAATAAACCCGATTCTCAGCCCTCCCTCCCCTGCTCCTGCCTCTAGATACTGTCTTCTTAATATCACCTCCCCTTGCTTGTGGACATACCTCCCTCCCTCCCTCCCTCCCTCCATCAGCTGCTAAGAACCGCTCACACAGGCCTGCTATGTGCACAGCAAATGAATTTTAGCTACCACAATTCTTGAATTTCTTTGACCATCCCCCTCCCCCAGAAAGCTCCCACTGATCATCTTGCCTTACGCCAGTACGTACAGTAGTCTGGAACCCTGCTCTCATCTCTTCTTCAAATCCTAAGACTTTCAAGCCTCCCATCTCAGGCTGTCCTGAGGAAAAAGAACATCCCACTATTTAAATACGTGGTACAATTTAGACCTCCTGTATTAATCTTTCTCATTTAGATTAACTCAGGGCTCTTCCAAAAAAAAAAATCCATGAAAATGTTTTCTTAAACAAAATAACCCTGCTAGAAGGTTTCTACCATAAGTAATACAGAGATCAAGGAGAAACTCAAACAAATTTTCTTAGTACCTTATTTTATAATTGCAGTTGTTTAAAGGTAGGTGATCATCTGAGTTTCCTTTCCTTTTTCAGAGTACCAGTTGCAATCTGGAACATACGGGAAGAAGTTAAAAAATGATTGTTAATGGAGTGTCCACTGAATAACCAACTTCCTTTTCTCTCCAATGCTGTTGCATAGACTTAACATCTTGGAAAACTGCTCTCTGGGGTGTTTAACTTGGAGAGTAGCTATTCTGAATTCAACATTACAACATATCTGAAGTTTCAAGAGATTTAAGCTTAGTGTCCCAAAGAACACTGAGAACACAAGCCAACCCAAACATGATAAATCTACAAAGACCAAAGAATAATCTCAATCCTATCTTTACTAAACAAGCCGCAGACCATGCCTCTTCATCTCCACCATGTCTGAACACACAGTTGGTTGACAGGTGATGCCTGGGCATCCCTATTTTGTAAAGTTTCCTTTGAAAAGATTCTGATCATCAATGAATTTTCAAATAGCATTTTAAGGGTTCAAATGGGGATAAAGTAAGACGAATGTACAAATACCTTGATTTCTCTATGTAGGAAATGGACACACTTTAGTATCTTCTTTATATCTATTGAGTCACGCATTCTAAGGTGGAACCAGAATTTGACTACTTACTGCTTTGGGCTTTTGAGAGGAAAAACATTTTTAGATATCATCATTAATAATTCATAAATGAAAGAACTTTACCAGGTCACAGGAATTCAATATTTCTGTTTGTAACTTAACTTTAAATTTTGTCAATGCCTTTAAAATGCATGCCTACTGTGAATCACTTTGAACGGTTTTTTTTTAATGATTAATGGCATCTCACTGCTCTGTAATATGAAGACGGATGGTTGTACCCCAGCCCCAAGTCAAAGCATTCCTCAGCAGACCGCATCTGAAAGCTTATGATAAATATGAAATAACTCTTTTCTTTCAGTATGAAATAACTCTTTTAAGTTTATTTATTTGAGAGAGATAGAGAAGGTGCATGAGCAGGGGAGGGGCAGAGAGAGAAAGGGAGAGAGAGAGAGATAATCCCAAGCAGTCTCTACACTGTCAACATGGAGCCCTGAGGTAGGGCTCCATTCCACCAACTTTGAGATCATGACCTGAGCCTAAACTAAGACTCACATGGCCACTTAACCAACTGAGCCACCCCAGTGCCCCTGGAATAACTCTTTTTTTTTTTTTAATGATTTTTTAATGTTTATTTATTTTTGAGAGAGAGAGAGAGAGAAGGAGAGAGAGAGAGGAAGAAAGAGAGGAGGGAGGGGCTGAGAGAGAGGGAGACACAGAATCTGAAGCAGGCTCCGGTCTCCAAGCTGTCAGCACAGAGCCAGATGTGGAGCTCAAACTCACAAACCGGGAGATCATGACCTGAAGTTCCACGCTTAACTGACTGAGCCACCCCTGCGCCCCACCTGGAATAACTCTTTAAACAAATCATGTTAATTGTTGACTTGGGGATGTGTACACTAACATTTAACATCTTTTTGACTTTAATTTAGATTATTTTATCTGAGGATAAGAGAAAACAAAGAACAATTTTAGCCTACAGCTTCTCCATCATGGTGATCGAAATTCAGGAAGAACAATTTCATTTTTCTCTGCTATTGATGGCAAGGTCCCCTGCCTCAGAACCTGAAGGAATGACAAATGAAAGGATCCCCTCCCTCCCCGTAAGCTTTATAAATCAGAAGTGACATGCCTTTCCTGGAGTGTGATGCTTCTGTAAATGTGAGTTTACAATTTCTGAAAGCTACAGTTTCTTGATCCTGTAGTGTATTTTGGGGAGGTCAGAATTATCTGGGGGAACCTTTTCAAATATGTGTACACACACACACACACACACACACACGCACACACGCACACACCTCACTCCCTGGGCAGAATGCTAAATCACCCTGCCTGGATGTCCTTCAGAAAAATAAGGCCCGTTGAGCCTTGATAGAGCACTGGGGCCACTCTCTGCTCTGTGTTGTAATGGAAGGGCCATACATATGAGATGGTTTGGTCTCATGATGTAACCAAATCTGTAGAAGAATAATGTATAATAGGGCTTCACTTTGCTTTCCCCATTTCTCCTCCACTCTTGTGGGAGATCTGCAGAAAGAACTTTTTTGGCTTTATGTCCAGTTTATTTGATTAGTAACAAAAATCCCTGCTTCATGAATGGTCATAGGAAAGGAGAAGAGTTTAAGTAGGGAGTATTTCACAGAGAGGATGATGACACTCCTAGGACCAAGGTATTCCATCATGGCTTTTTGTTACTATTGGCTGTTGAATCCCAAGGAAGGCAATCCCTTTGGGCATGTAGCTTAATCTCTTTGTGTCCTAGTTTCCTTTTCTGTAAATGGGAATAAAAATGTAGGTAGTGTTATGATGATGATGATATCGTAGAAAAACTAGTGCAATAAAAACAAGGTAAAAATTGCCAGCTGAAATTTTCTGAGTGCTTGCTGTGGACCAGGCACAGTTTCAAGGAACTGACACATACAAGCTCATTTAACCCTCACAGTACGAAACGAGTGAATACATAAAAGGTACTCAAAGCAAGACCGGGCACTTGGCGAGGACTCTTTAATTGTTAGCTGTGATTCTGAGTAACTGCTAAAAAAATAATCCATGTGATTAAACCCATTCCCCATTCTGATAGGCACAAATCTCTCCATTTTTCCTCTTACACACAGTGCTTCCATGAGTATCACTATGCATGTCTCCTGCGGACATGGGTAAGAGCTTCCGGGTGAGAAGCAGGGGTGGGGGAGGTATGTCTACAAACACTTGGCTGTCACGCATCTAGCTGGTTTCCTTCTTTCTTTAAAAATAAAAAAAATAAGTGGCATATATTTCCTTACCTCTCAACAGAGGTATCCAAAAAACAAAATAAATAAATAAAATAAAAGATTACTTTTTTTTTCTCTTTAAACATTGATTTGTAGAGAATATCCAGCCAATGTGCTACACTAGAGTCTGTCTTCTGCCACCAGAAGAAGTAAAGGTACTTTTTAATTTGCAATTTGAGTTAGAGGGTAAACTCAATTTAAAAATTGACCAAGCAGACAGAATTACTTTGGGAAGTTCATGAAGAGTAGTTAGTGATTGTGGTTCTCTGTCTCTGTTTTGTTATTGGCATGAATCTTCGACAAGGCAAAGAAGGAATCAGGTTAGACTTTCTGTGGGCAAGATTTAAGTAAAGAATAAAAGTGTTGGTCATTGAATTATTTTTATTTTCAGTCTGTTCTTAGTGCATAAGCATGATGTATCCTTTGATCGTTATCATTTGATGATGCCTATTAATTCATAAGTAAGACATTACTTTTTGAGACGTTATTGAAAGTAGATTTGCTGTAGAGATTAAAAGTTAAAAAAGTCATTTGTTTTAGATGAGGTAAGAAATTAATGCAAAGCCTGGTAAATTAACTAAGTATTACCTATATAGATTTTATTTAATCTCTCCATTTTTTTTTTTTGTAGCTTAGGTGATAGATCATGGAAATAGAAACACATTTTAAAATAGCTCAATGATTAATTCTTTACTAAAGAATTAATATTTTATATTAATTTTATATTGAGTTATTTTCAAAAAGCTAAAAACCTACACAGGTATAATTTTTGGCAAAGTTACTGTATAAGTATACATTTGGCACAAAATACTGTTTTAGAATCCATCGCGTAGACTTTGTGAAATGCAATGTATTATTTCATCTAAAATTTCAAGTTAATGTTGCAAATTTAGAAACCTAAGGAATTTTTGTATATGTGGTAGCATAACAGCTGTATGATCCTGATTTTAAATACTGTGTAAGAAACCAAGCAAGTCTGTTAGAGGTGGGGGAATTAGGTGGATGGTCTGTAAGTCAAAGGGGACCAACCAGTAAATAATACTGTTATTTGCTCTGTTCAGAAAATTTGAAATTTTGGCATTGACATCATTGCTCATAGGAATTACACATTTATGCTGCAGATCCCTCCTGATATAGCTTTGAACCCTATTTAAGGGAGATCATGTCTCAGCAAATTGAGTTCAAAAATGCCAAGTTTTGTCTCAGATCCACCTAACTAAAAGTATATTTGCATATTAAGTTCCCCTATTTTCATGGATTCAAATAAAGTTAGCTAGAGTGAACTTTCTCAGACACAAATATAATTGTGACACGCTGCTTAAAAACCTTTCAAGGGGCGCCTGGGTGGCTTGGTCGGTTAAGCGGCCGACTTCGGCTCAGGTCATGATCTCACGGTCCGTGAGTTCGAGCCCCGCGTCGGGCTCTGTGCTGACAGCTCAGAGGCTGGAGCCTGTTTCAGATTCTGTGTCTCCCTCTCTCTCTGCCCCTCCCCTGTTCATGTTCTGTCTCTCTCTGTCTCAAAAATAAATAAACGTTTAAAAAAAAAAAAAACAAACTTTCAAGAAAGTCCATGGCCCAGCCCACACTCTGTTCCTACTCCCGATACTTCCCTATGTACATCTCGTTTAGCTTCTCCTTTTATCCCAAGATACCATGTTTAGTCATCCCTCTTTGCCATTACTCTTTGCCATGAATACTCTTCTCTATCTCAGTGTGATTATCTGTTTTTATTTTTCAAGATATAGCTCAAATTTTAATGCCTGTAAGAAGTCTTTTTGGACCCCCTCCCCCAACTAATCAAGTACTTTTTCTCTCCATAGCACAACATTTAAGTATGTCTCTCTTTTTAGATCATTAGTCTTCTTTCAGTAGACTGTGAGCTTTTTAAAAGAAACGGCAATGTCTTATTCATCTCTATAATCCCATCCCTCTCACTGTCCCCTCATACTACTGCCTGCAATGTCCTGCCTAATACATCTTTAATGGATGGGTGAATGCTAAATCAATGTGATCTCTGATTGCTCCAACGTGCAGTCTAAAGGAGATGTCATTTGTGTGGCTAGGCAAGAAACAACAAATCTTTACAATTTAAGCAAAGGACTATGTACAAATTCTACAATTTAAACCAAAAATTGTATTCAAGGAATAAAATCAGAAAGCTAAGTGTCCATGACAGGTACAGAAATTAAATGTAAGTCACTTAGAATTTGCATAGGAGACAGTGCTCAGAGGTGGAGGGAGCATCCAAATCTTGTTTCATAAATGCCAAGTCTGTAAGTAGAGTGTGAATTATTATGACCCAAATAGCTCATTTCAATATGCATTATGGCTTTGTTTTTCACCAGTGGTTTTCCTATGTGCTTCAGATGTTTCTTTAGCCCAATTTTTTGTGATGTCTAACTGCAATACTTTGTTAACAACGACAGCAATATTCATCCCAACAGGTGTTGATCCAGATTTTGTGGAGCCTGAATCTTATACAATTTAATAGGGAAACACTTTTTAATAAAAAGAATACAAAAGCAAAACTATGAAGTTATGTATGAAAGCAAATATTTATTTAGAACAAGATAAGAAATCGTAACAAACTGTAATTTTTAAATGGTGGCAAATATCACAAATATCACAAAACCCAGAAAAGTAACATGATGTTTTTATTAACTAATTGCCTCTATAATTTTTTCCCTACACTTTTGGCTGTCTGCCCATTGATTGCCTCTTTATCTGACAATAGTTTTTTTTATATCACTTTCTATACAAAAATAATTCATTCTTATCTCTGGAATGTTTTTCTTGATCTACCCATATCCTTCCAGTGCTGGTCAAATTTTTTTCTTTCCTTCAGAGAAAGAGGTAGAGAGAGAATCCCAAGCAGGCTCCATGCTGTCAGTGCAGAGCCCAACACAGGGCTTGATCTCACAAATCGTGAGATCCTGACCTGAGCAGAAATCAAGAGTTGGATGCTCAACTGACTGAGCCACCCGGGCAATTTTTAATTTATCCGAATTTTCTGATTTTTTTGAAGAGGACATGTATCATCTAATTTTTACAAGAACAAGAAATGTTTTTTATTTTTTTAATGTTTATTTTTGAGAGAGAGAGAGACAGAGTGCGAGTGAGGGGAGGGCAGAAAGAGAGGGAGACACAGAATCTGAAGCAGGCTCCAGGCTCTGAGCTGTCAGCACAGAGCCAGATGCGGGGCTCAAACCCACGAACTGTGAGATCATGACCTGAGCTGAAGTCTGGCCCTTAACCGTCTCAGCCACCCAGGTGCTTAGGACAAGAAATTTTTAAAAGGTGAAGATTTTTAAAAAATGTTTATTTATTTATTTTGAGAAAGAGAGAGCATGCATGCACGTGAGTGAGTAGAGGGGCAGAGAGAAAGAAAATTCTAAGCAGGCTCTATGCTCAGCCCACAGCCCCACTCTGGGCTCAGTCTCATGATTGAGAGATCATGACCTGAGCTGATATCAAGAGTCTGATGCTTAACTGACTGAGCTACCCAGGCACCCTTAAAAGATGAAGATTATTTAATCAAAAAGATGTCTATTTAAATTTTTTTAATGTTTATTTATTTTTGAAGGAGAGAGAGAGACCTTGAACAGGGGAGGGGCAGAGAAAGAGGGAGACCCAGAATCTGCAGCAGGCTCCAGGCTTTGAGCTGTCAGCATAGAGCCCGACGTGGGGCTTGAACTCACAAACCGTGAGATCATGCCCTAAGCTGACGTTGGATGCTTAACCAACTGAGCCACGCAGGCACCCCAAAAAGATGACTATTTAAAAATAAATGAAGATCCACAGGCACTGGGGCTGGCTCAATTGGAAAAGCATGATACACTTGATCTTAGAGTTGTGAATTCTAGCCCCATGTTGGGTGAAAAGATTTCTTAAATGAATGTATGAATAGATAGATAGATAGATAGATACATACATACATACATACATACAAATAGATGAAGATCCAAATTGGCCATCAGCAGGCTGTTGGAAAAGTGTATAGGAGAAAAAATTTTCTTACTTTTGGAAAAAATGTAATGAAGATCTAAAAAAATTTAAAGAAGATTAAAAAAATTGATAGAAAATATTACAAAGAAAAGGACAATTAGATACAATTTAATAATATCAAGTGAAGAGGCATTTGAGTAGTCTGTTTATAATAATAATTACTATATGGTTGAAAATAATTTACATTTGTAAAAATGTCTTTTGAAATTTTTACCACTTATAAGGAAAATAGTCACAGATGGCAAATTAATGCATAAACACACACACATATTCACAAATTAAAAATAGAAGTTTTTATAGACTCCAGATCCAAATATTTTTGTAAAGAAATTTATCTCCACTTTCCAATGTCAGCCTTTCAGTCACTGTAGTTTTGTTAAAGAGAGGAAAAGGTAATTATCCTCAGAGATGGCTAATTGCTCAGGGAAATGAATCTCTCTAAAGGAATGCTAAAAAGGAAATTGCTTCGTAATAGAATATCAAGTAGCTAAAAGTCCGCCATGCTGGGAGGGAAAAGGTGGCCACTGGCCAGGCATTGTTCCATCACTCCATGTCGTCATCTTAAATCCACAGTACGGGAAATATTTTGATAATAAGCATGTCCTCTAAGATGCTGCATGCAGTATTAATAAACGGATATAAATAGGATTAAGATCACTTTATTATATCTTCAAGCAAGTTTTGAATGTCTGCTGCACCGTGCTCATTATGGAGAATGCAAAAAATGTGGGGCACAGCCTAGACTCCAGAGAAGCTCTTAGATCCAGGAGGAGACCAGAAAGGCAGGTATAAGGATGGTCTACAACAGCTGTGGTATCATCTGAGTGACAGATGAGTAGACCAGGTAGTCACTGAAGGGAAAGAAGGATCTGGAAGCTGGTTTTATGGATGACGTGGACTTGGTTTGGGCCTTAACGGAAGGATTGCCACAGAGTGACAGACGAAGAGGGAAAATTTGCAGAAGCCCTTCCCAGCATAAGTAAAACTGAGTTTAGGCAGGGATGGATAGGGTGAGTTGTCAGCACCATAGCAAATGTAACCACACAAGTTAAGTAACTTTATGATCACAATTAATTCCACATGAAAATAGTAGACAGCGATTTAGAAGACTTTAATCTGACCTGACCTGGGGTTTTGGATAAATTTCTTTTTTCTTTCTGCATTTTGTAAACTTTTTGCAATATTTTTAGTTATATGGACACTACCTGCTCAATGTAAAAAAACAGAAACAAAATAAACACAAATAACAATAAAAATTGGTAAAAATGTCAACTCTAAAGTTACTGCAATTAATATTTTCATAGATAGTATTGCTAGATTGTTCTCAAAAAAAGTTATATCAGTATATGCTCTCACCGTAGATATTATTTTTATGGAAAAATACATGTAATGAAAATATGTTAGAAACGCTTAAAAAAATATAACGGTTTGTCAAGGTCATTTGGTTAATTCCAAATTAGGTGTGATTAAAATCATGGTCTTCTGAGTTGTCATCTAGATTTGCTATGCGTGTATTAAAGTAGAAGTAGTGATCCTTGGAACTAGATAGAAGAGGAAGTATAATTTTTGGTGATATATTCTTATTTCATTCCTAGACTCAGGATTGAGAGAAATGCACAATCATTACAAATAAACTGCTGATGGATATGAATACAGTGAGGATGAACTTTGCCAAAATTTTTACTTTAAAAATACGATCAAGGAGGGGAGAACAGGGCAGAAATATAATTCTACTGATTCAAGCAATTTTATCTTTTGCAGGCCATGAAAGTGTAAATTATTCCATGGTGCACAGACTTTGCAGCCTCCAAGGGAGAAGTCTGAGGGGATGGGACTTCCAGGAACTTAAAAAAAAAAAACAAAAACAAAAAACAAAAACAGATTTGCATGTGAGAAAGAAGAAAAGGTTATCTTTGGGGGAAGAGTTGCATCTGGATAGGTTAGGTTTCTTTTGGAGGGAGAGGGGCGTTTATTTGTCTTTATTTATTGTTTTAGTATGAAATTTATTGTCAGATTCGTTTCCATACAACACCCAGTGCTCATCCCAACAGGTGCTCATCACCCACTTTCCTCAATGCCCTCAATGCCCATCACCCACTTTCCGCTCCCTCCCACCCCCCATCAACCCTCAGTTTATTCTCAGTTTTTAAGAGTCTCTTATGGTTTAGCTCCCTCACTCTCTAACTTGTTTTTCCCTTCCCCTCCCCTATGGTCTTCTGTTAAATTTCTCAGGAATCCACATAAGAGTGAAAACATATGGTATGTGTCTTTCTCTGTATGACTTATTTCACTTAGAATAACACTCTCCAGTTCCATCCACACTGCTACAAAAGGCCATATTTCATTCTTTCTCATTGCCACGTAGTATTCCATTGTGTATATAAACCACAATTTCTTTATCCACTCGTCAGTTGATGGACATTTAGGCTCTTTCCATAATTTGGCTATTGTTGAAAGTGCTACTATAAACATTGGGGTACAAGTGCCCCTATGCATCAGCACTCCTGTACCCCTTGGGTAAATTCCTAGCAGTGCTATTGCTGGGTCATAGGGTAGGTCTATTTTTAATTTTTTGAGGAACCTCCACACTGTTTTCCAGAGTGGCTGCACCAGTTTGTATTCCCACCAACAGTGCAAGAGGGTTTCCGTTTCTCCACACCCTCTCCAGCATCTAGTCTCCTGATTTGTTCATTTTAGCCACTCTAACTGGCGTAAGGTGATATCTCAGTGTGGTTTTGATTTGTATTTCCCTGATGAGGAGTGATGTTGAGCATCTTTTCATGTGCCTGTTGGCCATCTGTATGTGTTCTTTAGAGAAGTGTCTATTCATGTTTTCTGCCCATTTCTTCACTGGATTATTTGGTTTTCGGGTGTGGAGTTTGGTGAGCTCTTTATAGACTTTGGATACTAGCCCTTTGTCTGATATGTCATTTGCAAATATCTTTTCCCATTCCGTTGGTTCCCTTTTAGTTTTGTTGATTGTTTCCTTTGCAGTGCAGAAGCTTTTCATCTTCATGAGGTCCCAATAGTTCATTTTTGCTTTTAATTCCCTTGCCTTTGGAGATGTGTCAAGTAAGAAATTACTTATTTGTCTTTATTTTTAATTAAAAAATGTTTTTAACATTTTTATTCATTTTTGAGAGATGGAGAGAGACAGGGCATAAGCAGGGCAGGGGCAAACAGAGAGGGAGACACAGAACCCAAAGCAGGCGTCAGGCTCTGAGCCATCAGCATAGAGCCCCATGCAGGGCTGGAACCCAGGAACTGTGAGATCATGACCTGAGCCGAAGTTGGATGCTTAACCAACTGAGTCACACAGGCTCCCATATTTTTAGATGAGGGGCCAGGAAGACAATGAAAAGAGATGTGGTAATGTCTGTCTGTGTTTGGGTCTGAACCCTTGGGATAAAAGAAGAGACAACCAAAAATTAATGGTAGTGTTTTCATGACACTTGATGAAATTCTGAGCAAGATCTGAAGGTCAGGTGCCTGGATGAGCACTGGAGACCACATGCAGCCCAGCCCTTAGCTTTATTCCTCCTTGGGTGTCCAGACGGTTGGTGAAGACTATACCTGATACTGACCTTGGCGTTCTTACTAACACCATCAGGAGGGCCCATGGTGATGCTTTTGTGAGTGCCATCAGGTGGGAGGTGGAGGAGGGGCAGACAAGGTAGGTGACTGTGCTGTGACCACAACCGGCAGGGCCCTTGGAGACTCCCAGAAATATCTGTGGGATACTTTGAGAAGGACTGGTTTCTATCTGAGTCTGGTGGGCAGGGGTGGGGGAAGGGAGGACAGGTGATTGGAGAAGGACGGAGGCTGCTGTATGAGCAGTAAAAGCAAGGGTGACTGAGTTTTGTAGTCAAGCTGGTGAGGTCTGGTTCTATGAGCTACATAGAAGAGAATATTCAACATAAATTTTGGTGTGCTTTTATAAGTAGAAAAAAATGGGAGAAAGGGAGGGAGAAAAATGATGACACAAGAATTCTCCTTCAATCTCAAAAATTATATATGTATTTAATATTTTATTAATTTTTTAAGTTTATTTTGAGAGAGAGAGAGAGACAGGAGGGGGGCAGAGGGGAGAGAGAGAGAGAGAGAGAGAGAGAGAGAATCCCAAGCAGGCTCTGCGCTGCCAGCACAGAGCCTGACGTGGGGCTTGAACTCACAAACTTCAAGATCATGACCTGAAATCAAGAGTTGGTCGCTTAATCCACTAAACCACCCAGGCACACCCTCAAAAATTATGTTTTTAAAGAGCTTTCTGCTTCCTCCCAAAATACACACACAAACACACGTACACAACCCAGGGTAATAAGATATACGTGTGTGTGTGTGTGTGTGTGTGTGTGTGTGTGTGTATCCTGTTGTCCTGGGTTTTCCTCAGGAATACCCAGAACTGGCCTGCAGACCAGTCACACTATAGCATAGTGCCTCAGAATATACTGCTTATGACAAGACAGTGCTATGTTATACTTAATTTTTCTGCCTTCTTTGCAAATGTAATATGTTGGGCTGCAAATATAGCCTCTGTTGGTTTGCATGCAAAATTAACTAGTACTTTGAACAATTCCTGACTACACTTCATCATCTAGAGGCTAGGCAGGGGAGTTCCCTAAAGGAGAGTTAGCTACTTTTCCACGTAGTAACTAAGGGAAGGAAAGAGACTATTAAGTGAGCACCTATTATTTATTCTTCACAAATTGCCCTGAGACGTTTGTGTTTCTCATCCAAGCCTTTTATTGTTGAACATCATGAGGTTCAGAGAAAGTAAGTAAACTGCTCAAGTTTACCAGGGCAGTACTGGAGGGGCTCTTCTGTAAGCTAACAGCTCCTAAACGTCAGCCATTCACACATCAGTTTTAGAAACTTGGGTACCTCTGAATGTCATACTAATAAGCATTTTTACCTTAAATCAATTTGCTTTTTAAATGTAAAACATTTATTTAAAAAGGAAAGCATATTACTACTGTGAATGGCAATCTGGCATCAATGAGCATAAACAGAAGGTAACCATAAAAATCTCCACAGGCAGAGGTGTCTGGGTGGCTCAGCTGGTTGAGTGGTCAACTTGGGCTCAGGGCATGACTTCACAGTTGATAAGTTAGAGCCCTGCATCAGGCTCACAGCAGTCAGTGCAGAGCCCATTTCAGATCCTTCGTTCCTCTCTCTGCTCCTTTCCTGTTCGAGTGCATGTGGGTGTTCTTTCTCTCTTAAAAAATAAAATAAAATAAAAAACATTGGGGTGCCTGGGTGGCTCAGTCGATTGGGCATCTGACTTCAGCTCAGGTCATGATTTTTACAGTTCGTGGGTTCGAGCCCCACATCAGGCTCCATACTGACAGCTCTGAGCCTGGGGCCTGCTTCAGATTCTGTGCTTCCCTCCCTTTCTGTCCCTCCCTGCTCATGCTCTCTCTCTCTCTCTGTCTCTCTCTCTCAAAAATAAATATAAAAAAGGGGTTTTTTTAACTTAAAAAAATTCACAGGCAAAATATGTGTCCTTCAGCCCATCCTAAGGCTGTTTCCAACTCATCATGATTTTTAAAAGGCCTTTCTTTCTATATCTGGTACAATAGGTCTTAGTCAAAGCTTATTTCCCACCCTGCCCCAATCCTTTCTCAGAACTGAAGGCTACTTAGCAAATCATTTGGAGGACATATGTCTCCACGATTGGCCTAAGAGGTCCTCCTTGCCTCACCTCCAGGAATATAATACTCATCCTCTTGTGTGCAACCATTAAGCATGAACATTCGGGAAACTCTGAAACAGGCTGTTTCCTATCCCTCCCTTCTAAGAAAAAAGTACTAAAATCCAAATACTGCTGAGGGATCGAAATACAAGTAAACAGTGCCGTTCTGCGGCATATGAATTGCCCTAGTCATTCAGTAATGACTTTGGAAAAACACAAAGGACTAATGTATCCTTTTTAGTAAATAACATTTCTCTTCTAAAGTTCTCTACGGTGACATTTATTTATTTTTAGAGTCCTGTGGCTAGCAAATTGGACTGGGGCATGATTGATCTATTCATTTATGCTCTCGTTAGTGTTGAAGGCAATTGCCACAGCTGAATCGATTGTGTCATGAACCAAACTGGTAGTTATGGCCACTAACACAAATGGGTTAGTGGTGCCTTGGGCTTTTATTTTATAGGCAGTCATCATCTCTCTCTGGTTCCATTCAGAATCTGGGAGGAAAAATTCTTTGTCGCTGCAATGCATTTTCTTTGGAACATAAATTGTCACAAACGTTGATTCTCTCTGACTAAAAACTTCTTTGGGTGATGACATTTTGTTTGCTGGATACAGCTTGTTCTATTGGGATTTGCAGGTTTCTAATTCCTGTTCTGTGTACATGTGCCCTTATTAAAGAGTTCTTAGAGGGGCACCTGGGTGGATGGCTCAGTCAGTTAAGCGTCCGACTTCTGCTCAGGTCATGATCTCACGGTTCCCAAGTTCAAGCCCCGTGTCAGGCTCTGGGTTGACAGCTAAGATCCTGGAGCCTGCTTCAGATTCCGTGTTCCCTTTCTTCCCCTGCCTTGCTCTCCCTCTGTCTTTCTCTGTCTCTCAGAAATGAATAAATGTGTGGGTTTTTTTTTTAGAGTTCTTAGATTGTATCCCCATGGAATCTACCTTTCAGGATGGCCAAATTTCCAAGTTTCTTCTTTGAGGTTTCTTTCTTTCTCTTTCTTTCTTTCTTTCTTTCTTTCTTTCTTTCTTTCTTTCTTTCTTTCTTTTTCTTACGTGGAATCTTGTTAGGGTTAAATAAAAAGATACTTTGCAAGTGAAAAGAGAACCAGAAAGCAAAGAGAGCAAGACTTAATTCTGGGAGGAATAGGTCTCAAAATGTTGGGCTAGGGATAAGGAAGGAATTCTTCAGGAGACTAGAAGAAAGGAAAACATTAAACACCCTTTGTAAGCAGTACATTTTACAATTATTATTGCTCAAGGTGATGTCAACACATAAATCATGTAAACAAAAGAAAATAGTCTATTTTGCACAACTAAATCTCCCTGGATGTTTTCTTTTCTTTTCTTTTAAAAATTTTTTAATGTTTATTTATTTTTGAGAGACAGAGTGTGAACAGGGGAGGAGCACAGAGAGAGGGAGACACAGAATACGAAGCAGGTTCCAGGCTCTGAGCTGTCAGCACAGAGCCGGATGTGGGGCTTGAACCCGTAAACTATGAGATCATGACCTGAGCTGAAGTCAGACGCTTAACTGACTGAGCCACCCAGGTGTCCCTGCCTGGATGTTTTCTGACCTATTTGGTTGCTCTTTGCAGAATTTAAAATTTTTGAGAGCTTTTTTTCTTTTTTGACCAGATTGGGATGTGGTAGAGAGGGGAGACTGCTAATGAGAAAAACAAGGACACTTTATGATTCATGACATGAACGAAGTCAGACTATGAGCAAGTGTAGGACAAGTGAAATGAAAATGGTTGGATAGAGTCATCTCTGGAGAAGGCAGAAGAGAAACTGTTGAGAAGTCTTTTTGGTGGACAGCGCCCAAATGGCAAAAGGAACTTTATTGTGGACGGTACCATAGGTATGATATAAAGAGCTATTTAGTCACTTTATGAGAAAAGCAGCAACTATTCAGACTGTGCTTTGGAAATAACAGCTGGAAAATATTGTTCAAGGGCCTTTCATTTTGAGAACTCGAACTCCTACTAACAAAGTAACTTTTAGCCATCTTGGGAGTTGAAAAGGATAGATCTTTTTTAAAAATTTTTTAATGTTCATTTATTTTTGAGACAGACAGATGGAGCATGAGTGGGGGAGGGTCAGAGAGCGGGAGACAGAATCCGAAGCAGGCTCCAGGCTCGGAGCTGTCAGCACTGAGCCTGACTTAAACTCACAAAACATGAGATCACGACCTGAACTGAGGTTGGACGCTTAACCAATTGAGCCACCCGGGCACCCCTGGACAGATCTTTTTCTTAACAGTTGTTTTCATACTTTCGTTTCTAGTGTCCTTGTGAACACATTTATCTCACTTAAATTTAGATTATAAGAGCATTCACTGGTTAGCATTCCCAACATAGAGCTCTCTTCCAGTTTAACCAATCAGTGATTATTTACTGAATTTCCTGAATGTTTCCTAAGTCCTGACACTCTTCTTAGATGAAACTAACTATACCTCTGGTTCTGATGCTCAACCTTTGCCACATGTCTATAGACTTGACTCAGGGACTGATTATGAAGCCAAGATCATGTTGCACTTATGAGATCCCTACGCATCTGTTGGCTTCTGGATGCCTACCCCAAGCACAGCTCCCAATCCATTAATCACCATAGGTTGTAATAATATTGACTCTTGTCTACCCCAAGGCAGGTGGGTCATGAAAAAGCAGGTTAGGTCTATTTACAATTTGGGTTCCAGCCCTGTTACTCGGCACACCCTCTCTCCTCTTTGCACCCTTCTCTTCTCTGCTCCCTCTGTCACAGGAACAGCAACAATAAAACCTATGGGCACTTTTCATTTTCCTCCACTGAGCAATTTAACTCATTCAGGTCTCTTTGTCCAGGTTCTGCCCCAGGCCCCCAAACGTCTCTGTAATAGTCTTTCTAATTCTATTTTTAGAAAAGGGGCATCCTTCTCCAGCTTGTCCAAGATGAAGATGTTTAATTCTTTCACTTTCAATAGAAAATATTGTTAATTCAAATAAAACCACAAACTTCAATACAGTTGCCAGTTGCTCACAAACTCTTCTTGTTCATCCTAAAGAGGTAAATAAAAATACCTCTAACACATTGGGAGCCCTCAACAATTCCCAAAGTATACATGTTGGTTGTTTGGAAAACTACCAGGGAGGAAAAAAATTTCTCTTTACTCTGCTAGGCTCTTTTGTTCGGGCCCTGTAAATCAGACTGACAAAAGATAAATTAACAAGAACAAAAGCATACAAGTTCATTTAATATAAGTTTTATATTATTGTTATGGTGGCCTTAGTAATGAAATGAAGACGTGGGGAAACAGTTAAATCTGAGTATTTTTATACTAGGGTTGATGAAGAGTGGAAGGTCATAGGAAAATGTGAACACACAAAAAGGCCTGAACTAAAGGTATAAGCTAATAACCTGGCGGAACTTAGCAAGGCCTGCTCATTCAGATACCTCTCTGGGTCTGTCTGTCTGTCTGTCTGCCAGTCTGTCTTAGGTCTTAGAGAGATAGGGATGCTCCTTCCGTCTGAACATAGGAAGGGCACCTCTCACAGGAAGGTCTAATGACTTGTTCCAGGGGAAGGTCAGAGAGTCTTTCCTGTACTTGCTGTCTCTCAAATTCCTTCAACTTAAAATATTCAATATGTCAAGACACCATATTTTGGGGTAGCATGTTCTGAACCCCATTGAGTAAACATTTTCTTGCTTAAACATTAGTTGACAGCCTGCTCTGCTCTAAATGCTCTTTCAATCGACATAATAGAATCAATACTGTCTAGGTTTCAGGGCTAGCTCTCTAAAGTCTTTTCACCTAATATGGAACTAAACCGTATTAGGAATTTTACAAGTCATATCTCTGAGCTCTGGGAACAGGAAACATGATAATATAGGAGGAGGGAGGAGAAGGAGACAGAATGGGACTTTATCTCTCTGTTGTGGGAACTGACAAACCCTAACAACAATAACTAGTAAATACTTATTATTCTTATATTATTTGGGGCTAGGCACTACTCTAACTGCTTTACATAAAGTAACTCAATGAAACAAACATGTTTTGGTTTATGTTGTCATCCATCTTCCTTCTGTACCCCTTGTTGACTGAGTACCTCTTTCCACATTATCAGGGCACACGTGTTGTCCCATGTTCTTTGCTCTGTCTCTTGCCCTGGCCAGTTCTACAGCCCAATCTGCCCCATGCTCCGAAATCCTCTATTTTCATCACTTAACATAGAACACCCAGTGCTCATCCCAACAACTGCCCTCCTCAGTGCCCATCACCCTTTTAGCCCATCCTACCACTCACCATCCCTCCAGCAACCCTCGGTTTGTTCTCTATATGGTTTCCCTTATGGTTTGCCTTCCTCTCCGTTTTTATCTTATTTTTGCTTCCCTTCCCCTATGTTCATCCTTTGTGTTTCTTAAATTCCACATGAGCAAAATCATATGATATTTGTCTTTCTCTGACTGACTTGTTTTGCTTAGCAGAATACGCTCTAGTTCCATTCACGTTGTTACAAATGGCAAGATTTCCATTCTTTTTGATTGCTGAGTAGTATTCCATTGTATACCACAACTTCTTTATCCATTCATCAGTCGATGGACACTTGGGCTCTTTCCATAATTTGGCTATCATTGATAGCAGTGCTATCTCTTACATTCCACAGAACATATCAAGGCAGGAGCATCAAAGGCAGTGATATGGAAAGCATGAGAGTCTTCTTTGGGTCCACATGTCCTATTACTGTGGTTATGCAGTAACAGTCATATCTGCTGATCATTGGCTGATCTATGTGAAGATTGATTTACATTTACCCTTATTCAGGCAAGCTCTAGGTAGAAAAGTCTAAAATTGATTTCTAGGACTATTTACCCATGATATTTTTTATCTCAGTTCTTCATGATGATAGTGGACTAAGAAAGCCTTCAATGGAAGAAGATGTTGGTTTTTCTTAGTCATCTTTTGGATATAACTATCTGAAGTAAAAATTAATTATTTCACAAAGGCATGGTCTTTGTCATTCTTAACTTCTGAGCAGAAGGCTAAGACCCTATTAATCTTTGTCTTCTCCAAATTAATAACACAAATGCCAAAAGCAATGACATCATTGCAACCCGATTTCCATTTTTATTATTGCAAATTGCTTTGTATACTTTCCAGAAGAATTTTTAATTCTTCCAATTTTAAAAGTGGAGTTCTACTGAAAGAAAAGTACATGCAAGAATAATTTCTAGACAAGCAAAAAGATGTTTATGCATTTTATTTTTGTGGGTTATCTAATGTATCGATTATTAAATTATGTACAGTGAAATAGTGCATAATAGAGTTAGTGACTAACGATCACAAAGCTTACTTTTAGAGGTCCCTCTTATTAAGTAGCCCATTAAATCAGACCTATTGCCTGGCCGGGTTATGCCACCATTCATTTATCTTTGGCGGCTCTTGTCACAATTATAATTATTTATTTGTGTTGTTGTTTACGTTTATGTTCTTTCTTCCCTATTCAACTGTGGGCTGCCTGAGGAACTCAACGTCACCACCGTATTTTGCATCCCCACTATGATTATAGCCCCTGACACTTAACAGTTCTCATTAATACAATAATTATATACTGGGTAAACAAATGATATCACTAGGCACCCGAGATAAGTTCACTGTGATAGCTGAGCAATGAATTTGGCAAAGTTTATTGGTAGTTAAGGCCCAAGTGAAACACATTGGGCTTTTGTCCTAACTAAAAATAGTGTGCACATGAAGAAACAATGTTCCTTGAGTTGAACTCAAAGACACCAAGTAACAGAAATGACCACATCTGTGTTTTGCAGAACAACCAAATACTATTTGAATGGATGATCTCATGGAAACTTCCTGAAAGCTTATATTACATTTAATTGATGAGAATGTTTTTTGTACATAACAGATTGCATGGGCCAGGTACATTGATATCAGTTAACAAAGACAAAATACAGTTTGGTGTTTAATTGTTCAAATTTTGGAGATAGAAAGATCTGGGTTTGCCTGCTGGCTGTATCCTATACACGAGCTGTGTGATCTGGGCAATTTGCTCACTTCCTCTGAACCATGGTTTCTGTATCTGTAAGATGTGACACTATTCCCTGTTCACAAGTTTGTTGTGGGAATTAAATGAGATAACTTATGTAATCCTGACAAAGAGCAAATGCTCAGTAAATGATGGCAAGTATTATTAGCTAACAATATTGAAGCAAAACTAGGGGAATCTAAAAGAACAAATTGTGACCATAATGATAAAACAATTTCTCCCAATCTCAGAGGCTTAAGTAAGCATTATGAAGTGACAAATCTCAAACAATTCTTGACTGAATTCTTCTAGTAAGTGTGGGAAATGAAGAAATTTTATGTTGATGGTTAAAGGGACAGTCATATTTTAAATTTTTTATGGTTTTTATTTATTTTTTGAGAGAGAGAGTGGGGGGGGGAGGGCAGTGGGGGCGGGGGGTGGAGAGAGGATCCGAAGCAGTCTCTGCACGGACAGGCTGACAGCATTGAGCCTGATGCAGGGCTCGAACTCACAAACCCCAAGATCTTGACCTGAACTGAAGTTGGAAGTTCAACTGACTGAGCCACCCAGGCGCCCCAAGGGACAGTCATATTTTAGATACCACGTTGCAGGGAGCAAATTTGTTCTGTCAAGAAAGAAAAAGATCCCAACTCCTATTCTGACCCAGACAGAATTTTTACTGAACTGATCAGAAGTGCAGATAGCAAGAATGTTTGTGGACATTACCAAACTCTTATCAAAAACATCAGTAAGTACTTGATTGAGGTTCCCGCTTTTTATGCCACATAAAAAGAGCAGGAGGGGCGCCTGGGTGGCTCAGTCAGTTAAGCGTCCAACTTCGGTACAGGTCATGATCTCGTGGTCCATGGGTTCAGCCAGTGTCAGATTCACTGCTGTCAGTGCGGAGACTGCTTGGGATTCTCTGTATCCCTCTTTCTCTGGCCCTCCCCACCTCTCTCAAAAATAAAGAAATAAACATTTAAAAAAAAAAGAGCAGGAGAATACATGTCATCCTGGACTGCCGAATCAGTCGGGTAAAAGCTGCACCTCCCAAAGCCACTGAATGAATTTAGATCTATATATAATTTATGTATATATATATATATATATATGTATATATATATATATATATATATAATGCAACCGCCTACCGGTATAGCCCTTTGAGTTCCTGGTTAAAAACCACCAAGGCCTTTGACATCAACTGCCCAGTAGGTGTGATCATTTCTTAGAATGGCTTTAGCTACCAGAAACAAAGTATTACCAATGACATGGAGGAGAGCACTCAGCTTCCTGTTTTCTATAGCAGGAAAGCATTTATTCTAATCACCTATTAATCATCAAAATGAAATGGCTCTATGATATAGTTTTCATTCCTACCTTTATGTCCGGTAAGATGGAATAAAGCATTATAGTGATAATACAGGCATAAATGTTTCTTAGACTTGCAAGCAGATTATGGAAGAAAGCTGATGGAGTTCAAAACACTGATCGATCTACAATTTAGATCCAGGCTATGTCTGTATCACTCATTAGGGTAAATAGTCACATAATTTTATTTCCTAACCTGCATTTAGGACAGAAAATAAAAAATTCTGATGCCTAGAGACTTTGCTAGGGTTTTTCCTCCAAAGAAAGTGATTGATGACATCATCTAGCACTCTAGCCTTCTAATTCAGTAACCACCAGCCACAGGTGACTATCTAAATTAAAAGCAATTAAAATGAGTTAAAATTAAATAAAATAACAGTGTCAGTTCCTCAATCACACTGCCATATTTCCCATGCTCAAGAGCTACCCTGTAGCTACTGGCTGCCATGTTGAACAGTGCAGGTACAGACCATTTCCATCATTACAGGAAGTTTTATTGGACAATACTGCCCTAGAATGATTAAAAGTGCTGGCTGTCAATTTGGGATGGTTCCTAGAACTTTACAAAATACCAAGGTAATTCTAAGGTGGTAGAATTGAAAGAAGTCATTTGTGCAGCTGTCAATAGCAATGGATACTTTTGTAACACCCCTTGCAGGTGTCATGCTACAAATAATTCTGTCCTGACAGTGGAGTATAGTTTCTCATTCCAAAAATAATGCTATGTTACTGGTGTCTCTATGAAGAATGTTTTTTTTTTTTTAATCTACATGACAGTTATGTGAGAAAGGTGTTATTTTCAAAATGTAGATGTGAAGCTAAGAGTGATTCATTGAGTTTTCCCAAATAATTTGGCTGGTAAGGGAATAATACATATTCAAGCCCCATGCTCAGCCTCTTTAGATTCTAGAGCTAGATTCTGACACTTAGTAGCTGTGTGACCTTGAGCAAGCAACTTAACCTCTTTAGGTCTCAGTTTCTTCATCTGTAAGGCAAGAGGGATAATAATAGCAGCCAGCTTGTAGGCATGTGGGAGGCAGTTTGGAACAATGCCTGGCACATAGTAAGCTCAATAATTGTTTGCCATTATTATATAATTCAGTGTTTTCAAAAAAGAGATTGAGAAAAGGGTTTTAATCATTTCAATTGCTAATTATTTATAACCAGGTTTAAAAACTCTTTTCAGGGGCGCCTGGGTGGCTCAGTCGGTTAAGCGGCCGACTTTGGTTCAGGTCGTGATCTCGCGGTCTGTGAGTTCGAGCCCTGCGTCAGGCTCTGTGCTGACAGCTCAGAGCCCGGAGCCTGTTTCAGATTCTGTGTCTCCCTCTCTTTCTGATCCTCCCCTGTTCATGCTGTGTCTCTCTCTGTCTCAAAAATAAATAAACCTTAAAAATAAAAAATTAAAAAAATAAATAAAATAAAAGCTCTTTTCAATGGTGTCTGTTTTTCAAGAAATCAAAGAGATTGGATGGCCAGGATTATCCCTCATGTCCACCCTGAAAAGGTGGCCAGCTGCAGCCAATATACTGAGGTATCACAAAAAGAGCATCTTCTCCGAAAAACCTGAGTATAATAGCAGAAAATGCTCAGAGTTCAGGAGTTTATCCAAAACCTAGACAGAGTCTCCTTTCATTTAACCTTCTTTTTGGAGAACTCAAGAAAGGGACACAGGATGGGGAACTTTGGGTGCAAAGAGTATTATCAGATAAGGAGCCATGTGAATACTGCTGTGAAATGCAGAGCTTTACTTGGGTATTAATTTTGCAGTTCTGAATCTCACAAGATTCTAGGAGAGCTTTTCTCATTGGCTCCTGAGAGGTGGGATTCAGAATTCATAAACATAAGGAAACTGATGGGTTTGGGGGCTAATATTTTTCATGAACCGGGACAGAAAAACAGAATGTCAAAGCTGAGCACCCCTTTATCACTCAGGACAGAAGACTGCATTGTATGCCTGCTGAGAAGATTGACACAAACTGTGCCTGCATGGTTCTAACAGTGATGGATACACACACACACACACACACACACACACACGCCCCACATACACAGGCATAGCAATAGCCTCAGCCTCAGGGAAGAGGGTTCCAAACCATTTAACTAGAAACAGGAAACAAATCAAGTTCCAATAGCAGGAAAACAACCTCCCCCAAAACCCAAAACATACACAACAAAATAAATATCCGGGCCACCTCTTTTTCTTCTCCTTAGAAGTACTGTAGTTGTGACCTTCTGGAGTCAATTATATGGTTCAACTCTTGGAATAATTCTAGAGAAGGGGAATGGTGGTAGATTTCAGGCTCAGCAGAAATGAAATAGCCTCTCACAGCAGGCTGGTGAAAGAGAGAGAGAATTTCACAGGTGGAAATCTTCTGGCAAAACTAAAGCAGCATTTCATTTTCATGTAGGGCTAGTCCCCATCAGACTGTCCTTTCTGCAGACCCATGTGTTCGTTGCAGGCAAGAGGACCGGAAAACAGGATCAAAAGCATCAGCCATTAGCAAAGAAAGTGTTTATTATTAAACAGCCTCATTTAATTTATTAAGTCAGATGGAACTTAGGAACAAACACCAAACTGTATTTTCTCCTTATTGCGTTTCTAGTTTTCTTTAAAACTCTTACCATTTAAAAAAAAAATTTGTTTATGTTTATTTATTTTAGAGAGAGACAGGAGGGTGTGAGCAGGGGAGGGGGCAGAGAGAGAGAGAGAGGGAGGGGGGCACAGAATCTGAAGCAGGCTCCAGGCTCTGAGCAGCCAGCACAGAGCCAGAGGAGGGGCTGCAACCCACAGACCTCGAGATCATGACCTAAGTCCGACGCTGAACCGACTGAGCCACCCAGGCGCCCCGTCACTTTTTTTTTTTTTTTTTTTAATGATTGTGGTGATAGTTTCTTTCTTTTTTTAAAAATTTTTTTTTAATGTTTATTTATTTCTGAGACAGAGAGACACAGAGCATGAGTAGGGGAGGGGCAGAAAGAGAGGGAGACACAGAATCCGAAGCAGGCTCCAGGCTATGAGCCGTCAGCACAGAGCCCGACGCAGGGCTCGAACTCACAGACCGCGTGATCATGACCTGGGCTGAAGTCAAACGCGTAACCGACTGAGCCACCCAGGCGCCCCCCACCCGTCACTTTTTAAAAGTAGGACTATTTCTACTTTCTCTCTAAATTGACCTGCATTTTGTTCATAAAGGAAAACAGTAGTAAACTTCTAAATGCTTGATACGTGCCAAGCACTATGCACGCCACTTAGGCAAGATTTCAATTTATCTTCACAGCCCTTGAGCACAACTGCTAGTAAGTGGCAGAACCAGGGTTACAAACCCACATCTCTCCACCCTTTACACAGGTGTTGCCTTTGGCATACCCTTCTGTCCTGTGTGCAATGTTCATCTGTCACCCCACCCCTGATGACAAGCCACGCTGGGCCCTCTGCTACAAAGAATAGAAAGTTTGCTTTTGGGGTTTTCTTTTGAACTCTTTGTTACTGTGGGGTCACTCCCTATCGTTTTCAGTTCAAACAGAGCACACACACACACACACACACACACACTTTGATCTTGATCTCTACCTAACATTCCTTGATAGGGTACAGCTGCCTCTGTGCACATGCCTGCAGAAGGATGAATAGGGGGTGGAAATCACATTTTCTATTGTCTTCACTTTATTTTTCCCTACATCTCATTGCAGCCTATATAGTTTCTTCAGGTTTTACTTAAACTTGGAGTTACTAAAATTATAGGAGTCAGAATATTTTTTTAAGTTTACTTATTTATTTTGAGAGAGAGAGAGTGAGTGAGCAGGGGGGCAGAGAGAGAGAGAGAGGGAGACAGAATCTCAAGCAGGCTCTACAGTGCCAGCACAAAGCCCGATGAGGGGCTGGAGCACACGAGCTGTGAGATCAAGACCTGAGCTGATGCTTAACTGACTGAGCCTCCCAGTCGCCCCCTAAGAAAAAATAATTTAAAAAAATTTTAAATACATTTTTAAAAGTTTATTCATTTATTTTGAGAGAGAGAGCAAGTGGGGTAGGTGAGGAGAGAGTGGAGAGAGAGAATCCCAAGCAGTCTCCACATTGTCAGCTCAGAGCCCGATGTGGGGCTCAAACCCACAAACTGTGGGATCATGACCTGAACCAAAATCAAAAGTCAGACACCCAACCGACTGAGCCACCCAGGTGCCCCGAGAGAAAATAATTTTAAACTGTATGCTAAATATAACTTTTCCTGTGGTCTAGACCAGAGGCTGGAGAACTTTTTCTGTAAATGGCCGGGTAGTAAGTAGTTTAGGCTTTGAATAGTTTGTTTCTTTTACAACAATTCAACTCTGCTATTTCAAAGAAAACAGCCATAAATGATATGCAAACAAATAGACTTGGCTGTGTTCCAATAAAACTTTATTGACAAAAACAGGCTTTGGGCTGGGTTTGGCCTGTGAGCTAACATTTGCTGACCCCCAGTCTAGAGCAATACTGTCCAATAGAAATGCAATGCAAACCACAAATGGGATTTTAAAGTTTCTAATAGTCTCATTTAAAAAAGTAAAAAGAAACAGGAGAAATTAATTTTAATAATGTATTTTATTCAACCCGATATAGCCAAAACATTATCATTTCAACAGATAATTAGCATGAAAAATATTAATAACATATCTTCAATTCTTTCTTTGTGTTGTCTTTGGAATCTGATGTGTATTTTCACATTTACAGCACATCTTAATTCGGACTAGCCAAATTTTGGTGCTCAGTAACATGTAAATAGTAGCTACTGCATTGGATGGGGCAGTTCTAGACTCTACACGTATCTCTAATTTCTCATCCGATTTCCCTCTTCTGAGCTTTATCTATCTGCATACACATTCCTTTTAATGTTTATTTATTTATTTTGAGAGAGAGAGGGAGAGAGAGAACGAGCAGGAAGGCTAGAGAGAAAGGGAGAGAGAGAATCCCAAGCAGGTTCTGTGCTGTCGGTGCAGAGCCTGACTCAGGGCTTGATCCCATGAACCAGGAGATCATGACCTGAGCCAAGATCAAGAGTCCAAGCTCGATGGTTCAACTGACTGGCCCCCCCCCCCAGGTGCCCCACTGCATACTCATTCTTTATCCACACAGCCTGCCCCAGGGTTATCCTTTAATCCTTCTCCTGAGTCATTTGAGTTATTTACTATAGAGTAGCATTCAGGCATTGCCTCCGGCTGTCAATGGTAAATTTGCTCACTGCAAGTCCCACAGAACTGTTGTATGTCTGTAGGGTGAGGTTGGTGTCTGTCTTAGTCTGTTTAGGCTGCTATGACAAAAATATCATATGCCATGGAACCTAAGTAGCAAACAGTCATGTCTCACAGTTCTGGAGACTGAGAAGTCCAAGACAAGGTGCCAACAGATTTAATGCCTGATGAGGACTAGCTTCCTGATTGATAGAGTGCCATTTTGCTTCTGTGTTCTAACAGGGCAGAGGGGGTGAGGGATCTCTCTGAGGTCTCTTTTCTAAGGGCATTAATCTCCTTCTTGAGAGCTCCACCCTCATGACCTAATCACCTCCCAAAAGCCCCACCTCCAAACATCATCACAGTAGGGGTTAGGTTTCAACACCTAAATTTCAGAGGGACGCAAACAGCCTTCAGTGGTATCCCCAGAGCATCACCCAGCAATCCAAGTTCTGTGGGACAGCCAGAATATGTGTGTACGCTTCAAATCTGATACCTTGCGAGGTTTCCCACTGGAATGAGTTCTAGATCCTCCTCTTTACTTTTCTGTCCAATGATCTAGAAAGTAACTATTGGATCCGGAGTCCCTCTGTCTCTCTGTCTCTCCTCTCTTTTTCTATCTTTTTTTTCTGTCTCTCTTTCTGTCTTGGTCTTACTGTGTCTCTGTGCCTCTGTGTTTGTGTTTCTGTCTCTCTCATATACATGTGCATGCACAAACACACGCAAATCACAAATACTGCTGCCCTGCCCCCGTATATACACACAAATACACGAAGGGAATATATTAGCAAATTAGTTACCAGACTGTAACATCCGATAAATTCGTACGGAGGAATAGAAACATTTTTTTCTTAATTGTCCCAAAATTTGCAATGCTGCCTTCCTTACTTTGGAATGAATGCTTCATGATAGCTTAAAGAGTTGTACTAATTTCTTTAGGGCATCCCTTTACCTCTCAGCTTCCCATTTTATCTGCTTAGGCCTGCCAGAAATAACAAGCAGATTCAATACTGAGCCATTTACTTCTTATGGCCGTACTCTTAGTTATACAGAAACACATCTGAGAATTTCTAGGGGCTCAGCTGTAACCTTAGACCAGGTTGTACTGGTTCAGATGATGCCAAACTGCGGTGATAGAGACCCCACGCCGCAGCAGCTTGGAGAACGAGTTTATTTCTTTGTCACGTGACCCTTATGAAGAGGGTGGTCCAAGTCAGCAAGGTGGCTGTTAGGTTTTTCCATCGCCCCCTGGGGCACGTCCTCAGCTACATTCTTGAAGACCCTTAGCCGCCAAACCAGGCTCTCTAACCGGAAGCACCATGCAAACCCGGAGAAGGCATATCATTCACAGCCCAGTGGCAGCACGTTAGTCTTGCTTATGTGCTACTGGCAAGAACTTAGTAACACAGTCACACCTCAAGGTGCAGAAGGCTAAGGAATTTAGTCTAGGAAGGCAGCCATCTACCTCGGAAGGAAAGAAGAATGGATTTTAGTGGGTAAATAATAGTCTCCACCAAGGGATATTCTCCTTCCCAGGCTGACTGGGCTGTGAATGTGGGGATCACTCTTCTAATTTCAACTTATATAATGATTTTAACAGTCCTGTGGGATCAAAATTGTTATTCCTGTTCTACTGATTAGAAAATTAAGGCATGAGGTTATATAACTTTCAGGGGTTATTGTTCCTTGTTATAGTACATTCTTCCTTTTATTATGTTTATTTGGGATATATCCTGAACTATTCCAACTAGATCACAAAATCATGTTCCCAACATTACAAAATTCAGCATCTAGATCCAGCAATTGCTTAACAGAACTTTGCTAATTGAGTGACTAAATTAATGATGAACATATATTTATGTGCTGATGCGAGAAAGTAACAGAAGCAGACTTCTTAATACGTAGATAAATTATTTCGGTAAGAGCTAGTGTTTTAGGGGTGACTGGGTACTCAGTCAGTTAAGCATCTGACTTTGGCTCAGGTCATGATCTCATGGTTCTTGGGTTCAACCCCCACATGAGCTCTGTGCTGACACCTCAGAGCTTGCAGCCTGCTTCAGATTCTGTGTCTCCCTCTTCTTTCTGCCGCTCCCCACTCATGCTCTGTCTTTCTCTCTCTCAAAAATAAACAAACAGTAAAAAAAATTAAAAATAACTAGTGTTTTAAAATTCAGGTACTAAGGACAGCTACTAAGGGGTTTCAAGGATGGTTGCTAATTTCTTCGACAAGGCTGAGTCATGGAATCATGTTTATTTAGTCATCAGTCCAACAATAAAAAAAAGGGGCTACTCAAAAAACTACCTTTTTAATGGTTCAGTTAAATGGTTTATACACATAAAATTCACTCGATAAAAAGGCAAATTCTGTCGTAGATAAGGTCAATCTCAGAGTAGAACAAGAAAAAGGAAGAAAACTAACACTTATTGAGAAAATTGTGTGACAGGCCCTTTATATAATCTGCACAAAACCCTATTAGGTAAAAAAGATATAAGCATTCACATATCCAGAAGAAGAGGAAAAACTTTTGTTGGGGATGAAAAACTTTTCCTCTGCTCTCGTAGATTCAGTGCATGATGGCCTGTGAATTAAACTAACAAAAGACAGATTAACAGGTGAAAAGGCAGACAATTTTTATTAATGCTACATGCACAGGAGCTTACAGAAAACAAGCAAAACTCAAACAGTTATACTCAGGAACTTTTATACTCTTCTTAACTAAGGAAAGAGAATTTGGACTTCAAGGGATGATAAACTGCGGGGAAGTGACCAGGGAATATATGGGGGAAATAATGGAGATAGAGGCTATTTTAGGAAAGTCTGTTTATGCAAGCTCATCTTGGTATTGACTCCCCATCTCTGATATCTTTGATGGTAGGAGTCACTCTTCTTTCCTTGGTACAGGAGGGGGACCTTCCTCAAAGGGAAAGTTATGTCCTGGTGTATGAGGGAACAAGGGAAAGGCAGATAGTTCTTCTGATATCTGTTGGCTTTCAGTTGTCTTTGGTTCAAAATAATCCTTATGCCAAAGTGGAATATGATGGGGTAATATATTCTGATCCCCTTCAAGATTCAGAAAGATTAAATTAGTTCTCCAGGTTACTCAGATAGCATATGGAGGACTCTGGCATTTAAATCTACTGCTGCCTGACTCTATAGCATCTGCTTTTCATTTTTTTATGATTTATTTATTTATTTTTTAAAGGTTATTTATTTATTGGCGGAAAGAGGGAAAGAGAGAGAGGGAGACAGAGAATCCGGAGGCCGGGCTTGCTTCCACAACCTTGAGATCATGACCTGAGCTAAAATCAAGAGTCAGATGCTTAACCAACTGAGCCACCCAGGTGCCCCTAGCATTTGCTTTTTAAATGTAAACATTCAGAAAAAGAGTCTGGTTTCCTATTTTACTTAATATTATTGAAATAGTAACTTTATCCGAAGCAACTACTATATCTTTTAATATAGCATGATGCTGTTCAAAGGACTCTTATGAAATATCTTATTTGCTCCTCTACGTTGGTAGAAAGGCAGGACTTGCCGAACTGGTTTTACAGATGAAAAATCTAGGCTGTAAAGAACTTAGTGACTTGACCATGGCCAAGCAACCAGTTGGTAACTTTGTTGCAATCATATTCCAGGTCTCCTGGATCCCCATATGCTGCCTTTTTTGGCTATTTCATTATTGCCTCTTTCCTAACTGCCCATCCAATGAATTTAAATGGGATTATTAAATGGAATAATATTTAACCACAGACCCTGGGGACATAGTCTCCCAAGGGTATATGAAGGTCACTGTTCTGAAATCATATGATCTGGGTCTGAGTTCAGGTTTAGTCATTTGCTAGCTATGTGAGAATAGGAGATGCCTTGTAGGCTGAACTTGAAAGGACATAAGGCAGTAAGGAGTATTACAAGGGCCTCCATTTCTCTGGCCTCAGGCTCCAGTGTGGAAGAAACTCCACCAAGAAAACCTGCTTTACTCTTTCCTTTGGGTTGTTTATCCCAGGGCAGAAGGAGTGATGTATCTGACTGAGGAGTTTGGGAGGAAGAACTGGGCAAGCAGAGCCCAGTCTCCTCCCGGGCTCCCTGTTTTTCAGACCTTGTCTGTCCAGGTCTGAGTTCTGCCTCGCTAAGGGTACAGAGGGCCTTCAAGGCCAGTGAGGCCTGTGGTAGTCACAGGTGAAGTGTGAGCAAAGCCTGTCCACTGTAGGTAGAAAACTATGTTCTCCAGCCTACCTTCTCGTAAGAAGGGAACTATCTTCATCTCCACTTGCTTGCCTTCTCCATTTCTCTTTCAGTTGGTTCTAACTCAGGCAGGGAAAATAGGTTTTATTTATTGGCTCCCTGGAAACCCAACAGGTCGATAGGTTCCTTTACTTTCCTTGTTCATAGACAAAGTGGTCCTAAATTCACTGTAAAATCATGCCTGAGAGAAGTTATAAATAATTCGTGACGTGTGAACCAAGTTTTAACTTGTAGGTGTGAAAAATGCTTTTATGTAATTGTTAAATCTAAATGGGTGTCGCTTTCCCACAAAAATCACAGTTTTTTGTTATTGGTGGTTCCGGTGAAATTTGGTAAGCATTTCAGAAGTCTCCGAATGTCTTAAGAGCAAACCAGATAAAGGAAAGAACCCCTGAAGACACAGAACTGTAATGATTGCTCTAATAAAATATCACAGAAATTGGAGAGCATGGAAGCAAAATACTTCTGCCTTTTAAATTAGAGTTTTTAAAAGTTATGCTTTGACCTTGGTAATCATATCTCTTCTGACCGGTGTCTGGGATCCCTCCCCCCAGGGAAATCAGTACACGGACCCTTAACAAGATTAGACTGGGAGATATTGCCTGATTCACCTTCTTCCTTTGGCATCTCAGATACTAGTCTCCTCTGCCTCATCTTCTGCCAACTTTTTTAAATGCTGGAGTTCCTGGCTCCCTTATTTTCTTCCTACCTTTTCCGCGGCCATCCTCATCTGAACTTTGTGTTGAAGATTTCTAGATCCATACTTGCCCCCGAAATTGTTCTCCTGAACTGCATATTCAGGGCTCTGGCTGCTGAGGTCATCTCACAACCATCTCAAAGACAGCACGTCCAGAACTGAACTCACTTCATGCCGTCTTCCACCCAAATTGGAAGATTTCATGCAAAGTCAGTTTCTCTTAGAAAACTGGAAAATCTGATAATACCGAAGTCACGTGACAACAACTGGCTGGAGCTGAGGAGTAGCTGCCTGCTTTAAACGAAGCCTATGGTCTCCTGTTGTCCACAGTCCCTACCACTCCTTGCAGTCCTACACCTGGCTGACTTCACACAATCCATTCCTGGCCTGGCAGCGGGGTTGGAGACCATTTGTTGAGTCGAGAAATGAATTACAGAAATAGCATCACTCTTTTCTGTTCAGGCTGGGGTTACATGAGTTTATTGAATGCTGGCTCCACCAGTTACTAAACTAATTGCAACATTGTGTAAGTTACTTAACCTCTCTGTATCCCAGTGACCTCATCTATAAAATAGTGATAATAAGTAGCTACTTCACAGGGTGGTGGTGAGAGGTAAATGAGCTGAAACATGGAGGCAACTGAGAACAATGCCCAACACATACTAAGTCATAGTGCTTGCTGCCTCAGCCCCTACTGTTTGTTACTCTCTCTTGGATTTTTGTGACATATTTTTTTGAAATTGTTTAAAAAAATAGGTTTTTTTTTTTTTACATTTATTTATTTTTGAGAGAAAGAGTGAGACAGAGCATGAGCAGGGGAGGGGCAGAGAGAGAAGGAGACACAGACTCTGAAGCAGGCTCCAGGCTCTGAGCTGTCAACACAAAGCCCGATGTGGGGCTTGAACCCAAGAACCGTGAGATCATGATCTGAGCCAAACTCGGATGCTCAATGGACTGAGTCACCCAGGCGCCCCTTTTTGAAATTGTTTTTAAAAGAGATTGTTTGATAAGATTTTGGAAAATAGATTTAATCTGGCTCATGACCAATAAAGAATACAATCTTGGGGTGCCTGGGTGGCTCAATCAGTTGAGCATCTGACTCTTGTTTTTGGCTCAGGTCGTGATCTCACAGTCCATAGGTTTGAGCCCCATGTTGGGCTCTGTGCTGGCATGGAGCACACTTGGGATTCTCTCTCTCTCTCCCTTTCTCTCTGTTCCTCCCCTGCTCATGCTCTTTCTCTTTCCCTCTTCAAATAGATAAATAAACATTAAAAAAAAAAAAAAGAATACAACCTTGATCATGTGAAACTATGTAAATGTGGCTTCTTCATTACTAAGATGTCACGTTTCTGGAATAATAGAGGTTTAGTTTGACGCCTCACATATGTGAGAGTGATACACCCAAACTGAACTGACAAATACTTGGTACCAACACATGACAAGATTTGGCTAGAATTTTTCTGTATATGAAACCCATGCTCAAAGGTGGAAGTCATTGAGTGGTTTTGTATTCCCCACTGTATTTCTCACATGACCTTGAACAACTAGACCAAAACTTTTTCGATATGGTTTTTCTCTTGCCAGAAATGCTGTCCTGCTCTTATCACACAGCAAATCCTTACTTCCTCTTCAAGATTTGGTTTCAGTGTCACTTCTGTGACATCTTTTCTAATACCTACTTCTCCATTATTAGCACTTACATTGAGTTGTAACTGCTTGTTTACATGTCTGTTTCTCTTGGAGTGAATTCCTTGAATTCTGGGACATCTTATTCGTTTAACTAGAAAAGAGATCGTTACAGGCTCAGCTCTGGTGCCAGGTTCCACAAATGTAAATCCAGACTCTGCCATTGATGGGCTGTGTGGGCTAGGGCAGGACCCAGATCTCTCTGGACCTCAATTTCCTCACCTACAATGTGGGGATAATTATAGTAGTATCTCATAGGGTTGTTGTGAGGATTAAGTGAGCTAGTATTTGTAAAACGTTATAGGACAGTGTGTGACACAAAGAAGGTATTTAATAAATATTAGTGATTACTATTATTGTTACTGTTGACTTTAAATTTATTTCAATACTTTATCTCTAATATCCTGTAATTGCTCAAATTTACTCTGCTACAACTGACGACAAATCTAATTTCACTGCTCGTTGCTTCTTCTAGCTTTAAGAACTAACTTTCCAAAATATGAATCACAATCTGATTTTGCAGAGATAGAATATTGAGAAATGAAAGATGCTGAATGTCCAGTATTGGCAAAAGATGCATTACCACATTCCACTTCTTCTTTTCTTCTTTTTTAAACTTATCTTGCAACTCCTCCTAAGTCCCTGATACGACCTTTCTAGATCAAGAAATTGGTCCCCTTTTACTTCTATACTTCATTCTCATTCCCTTCTACCCCTCCCCCACCCCACCCCCTACAATGTGTTTAATACGAATTCCTACTTCATCCCATCAGGGAGTTCTTGATATTAACACGACTTATAACTGATGATGTTAACCTTGATCGTTTTAGTTAAGGTGATATTTGTCATGTTTCTCTACTATAAAGTTAAAATTTTTCCCTTTCTTTATTCTTCTTTGGAAGTGAGTCATTAAAGCCAATCCATAACCAAGGGGGAGAGAATTAATCTTCACCTCCTGGAGTGGGAAGTATCTACATGGATTCTTTGGAATTCTTCTGTAAGGAAGATTTGTCCCTTCTCCACTATTTACTTTTCATTCAATAGTTTCTGTATCATTATGGACTCATGGATGTTTATTTTATTCTTTGAGTTATAATCCAATACTATCATTAATTTGGTGCTGAATTGTTCCAGCTTGGGCCATTGGGAACTCTTTCAGATTGACTCCTGTGTCCTTCTGATATGCCCCCATCACTTTTATTTTATGTTTATTCAAACTTATAATGGTGTAAGGATGTTCCAGACTTATCTTGTATTTTCCCTCCCTAGTCCTAGAATCAGCTATATCTCCTTCTCTTGGAAAAAATGGTATTTAGAAATCAAAATCTGGGTGATGGGCATGTTTATTGCTACTAGAATGCTTCTAGACCCTCTAAATGGACAGAGCTAGGAAATACATGCATATATACTAAACCTACTATGCACACATCTTTTTGTCTGTCTATGCATGTATGTATGTATGTATCTGTCTATAAACATGAACTCATACTAATATCTCTGGCCCCAGTCCACCACCACAGGGCTCATATTAGCCTTCTGTACTTGCTTATTTATGATCTTTTTCTCTGATAATGACAGACCTAACTCCCCTCATCTACAATTATTTACGTATTTGTTTGACCCTAATAAGTACAAGTTGAGTTGTGTCCTCCTAAAGTTTATATGTTGAAGTCCTAGCCCCCAGTACCTCATACTGGGAGGTAATCTTTATAGAGGTAAGAGAAGGCAAGGTAAAATGAGGTCATTAGGAAGAGCCCTAATCCAATATGACTGGCGTCCTTATAAAAAAGGGGGAATTTGGTCCCAAACATATGCATAGAGGGAACACAATGTGGAGCTCCTGGTAGAAAAAGGCCATCTATGAGCCAAAGAGAAAGGCCTGGAACAGAGCAGATCCTTCCCTCACGGCACTCAGAAGGGACCAACTCTGTCAAACCCTTGGTTTCAGACGTCTAGTCTCCAAAACTGTAAGACAGTAAAATTTCTGTTGCTTTGGCGCCGGGTTTTGTACTTGGTTACCGCACCCCTGGCGAATGAATACAAACACCTCATATACAGATAAATTAGTTTTGGAATTTCTACTAATTACCTCTCTAAGAAACAAATTCACCAAACAGAATACAGTGTTTATGTACAGCTGTTTTTGCCTTTATTTAGCCTTATTTAGTCAAACTTCTGTTTTCTCAAAGTCAGCTCCTTTTTTACCTGTACTGTTAATGGTACTATATTATGTATTTGTAATACAGTTAGTTTAGTCAGTCTGAATACCGTCCTAGGATCCCTCACCCTCAACATCTTGGTTGATCTTTAAAAATTTGAACCCAGTAAATAGATTTTGAGAAATGTGTAAAGCCTGTAAGTATTCACGACTAAAAGAGGACCGAGCAGTTCCATTCCCGTAAAAAAATCTCCTCCTGCGTAGCACCTTCGGAATCAATTCTTCACGCCTCCTCAACCCCCGGCAACCACTTATATGTTTTCTATCCCTGTAATGTCACTTCTCCCGTGTGTCATATAAATGGAATCATATCCTATATAACCTTTTAAATATGGCTTCTTTCACTTAGCAGAAATGTATTTGAGATTCATCCATGTTGTCGAGTAAATTACTAGCTTGTTCCTTCTTATTTCTGAGTAGTATTCCATTGTACATTGTTTGTTTATTTGTTCATCTGTGGAAACTACCTTCATTGCTTCCAGTTTTTGGCAGTTAGGAATAAAGTTGCTGTAAATATTCACCTCCATGTGTGTGCATGTGTGTGTGTGTACATAAGTTTTCAATTCACTTGGGTAAATACCCAGGAGTGAAATTGCTGGATCAAATGGTAAGTGTATATCTAACTTTATACGGGATTTCCAACCTGTCTTCCAAGATGACTGTACCATTTCTTTTTAATGTTTATTTATTTTTGAGAGAGAGAGAGAGACAGAACATGAGCAGGAGAGGAGCAGAGAGAAAGGGAGACACAGAGTCCGAAGGTTCTGAGCTGTCAGCACAGAGCCCAAAACGGGACTGGAACCCATGAGTTGTGAGATCATGACCTGAGCTGAATCTAGACATTTAACTGACTGAGCCATGCTGGTACCTTGCCTGTACCATTTTGTATGCATACCAGCAATGACTGAGAGTTTTTATTATTCCACATCTTTACTGGCATTTTGTACCATTTGTTTTAATTTGAGCAATTCTAAGAGGTGTGTAATAGTACCTAATTGTAGTTTTATTCCGCAAGCACTGCATTTCACAGATCTATCCCTGTTGCCATATTACATTTGACATTTTGCTGCCTAATACTCTATGATATACATCCACCACATTTCACTAGTCTCCCAATAATGGACACCACCATTATCTCCAAACAATACCATATAATTTATTTTCTTTATTCATTATGATCTCAAAAATTTCAATATTTCCTATTTTTACTAACAAGTTGTTTTATAGATAAGGAAAAATAGTATCTCAACAAATATCCACGCAACACCTAAACCATATCCAAAAATCTTCTTGCATAGACTAGATTCAAATTTTCTTACATGGACCCTATCATAAATGTAGAATTGATACAATTTTCTTCAAAAAAAGATCACTTAATAAAGTATTATGATTTCCAGTTTGATTTCAATGACTTTTTTCTTTCCTTTCTCCCTCCTTCACATGCTTTCTTCTTTGCTTCTTTCCTTTCTTTCACTTCATTCTATCAAACAAATATTTATTGAAGGCCTTTGTCCTTCTAGTCATTATACACAAACAAGGACACTGCCCTATAGAAACTAATTATCTAGTATAGTGTGTGTTGGGGAAGAAGGTAACATGGGAACATACATACAAAAAAGCTGTCTGAAAACAAACAAGAATGTGCAACCAGATCTGCCTTGGTGAGTTAGGGAAGGTTCCCCAAGATAAACACTTGGGCTTGATTTTGAAAGAAAAGTCGAAGAGAAGAGCAGAAGGTATAAAAACACTTGGCATGTTGAGGGTCTTGTGAGTAATTCAAAGTCATAATGTATGGGGTTCATGACAGTGGGTAGCGGGAGGTATGGCTAGAAAAATAGGATGGATTCAGATTAAGATGGGCTTTGTTGGCATTATTTTGTCATGTAGACATCAAAGAGCCATTGCAGGGTTTATGACAAAGTAGATTAGATTGGACTTGTATTTGGAACCATAACTCGGGCAATGTGAATCAGAGAAGAATGAGAGATCAGTATTAGGGAGCCCAATTGCAAAGCTATTGCAAATAGTTAAGGTAAAAACTATTGAAGACCCACACAAAGGAATGGCCTATTTTCTGCCTAATTTGTCTATTTGCAAAGCAGGTGGGGGAAAAAAGTAAAATCTGAGAAGGTAGAACCATATTTGTCACATAAATTAGGAAAAAAACTATCATCAAAGGGCAACATAAGAGATCCATGTTTGTGGTGACTGAGCTATTCTGTATTTTGCCTGTGATAATAGATACACATACTTACACACTGTAACATTGTATAGAGCTAAGGGCAGAAACACACACAAGTGGATCCAGGTGAAACTGGGGAAATCTGAGTAAGATTGTGAATTATTGTTACCGTTGTGGTAAACGGGATGACATTTACATAAATCTTTCTGTGTTATTTTGTACAATTGCATGTGAATTTACGGTCATTTTTATATAATCTTCAATTAGAAATGATAGCAAAATATATTTTCAAATGAAAATTTATTCATCTTTTTTTGGAAGGAGATAGAAAAATTTAAGACAATTTGTCCAAAATTCTCCACTGGAATTTTGATCGATTTTATGTTGTATTTATAGAATAATTTTGGGGGAAAAATGAAAAAGAAAAACGACCCAGATTCAAAACTAAAATAAGTTATTTATATATATATTGTGCAGTTTTTACATGCTAATTATTATTGGTGCCATTAGACACTTTACATACTGATTAATTAGTGACAATAAATGTTCATTGAGTACTTAAAGTACAAGTTGTTGCTCTGGGGACTTACATATATTTCTCTATCTCATGCTAATGAAGAGGCTGATTTTGTTAGAATTATTATTATTTGTAAATACTTATTTTTGAGAGAGAGAGAGAGAAAGACAAAGCATGAGCAAGGGAGGTGCAGAAAGAGAGAGACACACAGAATCTGAAGCAGGCTCCAGGCTCTGAGCTGGCAGCACAGAGCCTGATGTGGGGCTTGAAATCATGGACCGTGAGATCATGACCTGAGCCAACGTTAGACGCTTAACTGACTGAGCCACCCAGATGCCCCTGATTTTATTAGAATTATTATTGCACTTTATAGGGTGTCTGGATGGCTTAGTCGGCTAAGCATCTGACTATTGATTTCAGCTCAGGTCATGATCTCACAGTTTGTGAGTTCTAGCCCTGCATCGGGCTCTGCACTGGAGGTACAGAGCCTGTTTGGGATTCTCTGCCTCTGTCTCTGCCCTTCCTCTGCTTGTTCTCTCTCTCTCTCAAAAATAAATAAACTTTAAAAAATAGAATTATTAATGCATTTTACAGACGGAGAAGCCTAGGGGTCAGAGAGTGTAAATACTTTTGCAAGGTCACAGAATGTTGGGTTGAACCTATGCCTGTCTTTCAAGCTTGTGCACTTTTCCATTATTTAGGGGTTGAAATACAGACATAAACACATTTAAGAAATTATCTCTGTCATCGGTTTTTCAGGTTGATTTCTATAGTGTCTGTATCCAATATTTAAAAATGTGGAGTATAGTACTTTTGTGGCAATTCGTGTGGATTATTTCAGTTCAGGAAAACGTGTTTTAAGATTTGTGATAAGATAGCTTTTGATAAAATATTTCACAGAAATAGTGTCAGATATTATTAGAGGGAGCTTCAGGGGAGTTCTCTCAACCTTTAAATAAAATAAAAACAAAATGAAAGCTCAGTAAGAAGTTTATGATGGTTAACTTTTATTGGGTGTTAACTCTGTCAAATATCATGTTAAGCAACTTACATGTTGTTTAAACTTTCACAACAAAATCGAGATGAAAATTGGGCTATTTGACTCCAAAGCCGCACTTCTTCTAAACCACTGGGCTACAATGATGCAAAACTCTACCAAATGAAAATAATGGGGAATACAGTAAAAAGGAACTTTATTATTTTTTTAAATGTTTATTTATTTTTGACAGAGAGAGACAAAGCATGAGTGGGGGAGGGGCAGAGAGAGAGGGAGCACACAACCTGAAGCAAGCTCCAGGTTCTGAGCTGTCAGCACAGAGCCCAAAGTGGGGCTCGAACTCACAGACTGCAAGACCATGACCCAATCCAAAGTCAGATGCTCAACCAACTGAGCCACCCAGGCACCCCATAACAAGGAACTTTAAATGAAAGATTTAGCGTGGTTCAAGATCAGTGACCAGGGCCACCATTTATTGTAATTAAATTAGATGAGTTAAATGCATTACGTGTTTTGGGAGTCTAAGAGGAGTCAATGTGAAAAGTTCAACGGTATCTACAAGTCAGTCACCTTCTACCCCTTTGTCTCATTTTATTTTCTTCATAGCTCTTTTACTTACTTATATCTAAAATTATTTCATTTCTTGTCTGTTACTTGCCCTACCTCACTAGAACATAAGTTCAGTAAAACCAAGAACCTTGTCTTTCTTCTGCAATGCTGAATTTCCAGTCTCAAGTTGTTTCTAACATATTTGTTGAATGAATGTATAAATGATTGACCTTCACTTGACTTAAATGGTAGAGTTTTAGATTTACAAACTAGGGTTCAAAAGATCATGTTAAAAGGCATGCATTATTAGCAATATAATAGTGTTTCATTTCTTAGGCTAAGATACACTGGAAGAAGGGAAGGAAAAAGCTGGAGGAAGAGCTGGAGGAGGTGGCTGGAGAAAAGGGGAAAGAATATAAAGTGGGGTGAGAAGTGAAGCATCAGAAATTAGGAGCCTTAGACCAGTGACAGAAATTGGTGGGGCTTCCTGGAGCAGGATGGAAAACCAGCTAACTTCTCAATTTGCTCTCAGAAGTTCTACCACCACAAAGATTTAAGGAACGGAGGTGAAAGTTATCTAGTTCATTTTCAATAAGCTAATTACCTTGCATCGTGCATAGCTTCGATTGGAATGCAATGCTCTTGAGGCTTCCATTGAAATTAGAGCCAAGTATATGTACATATTGGGCCCTGGTCTACCTAGTTTATGTATTGTGGATTCTTCATGAGGAGTCATTACTGATATTATTATAATACTTGTTAACCTTACATCATTGTTGAATAGGATCTTTATGAAGAAAGAAGATTGAGAAAAAACAAAAAGGATCGCATATGAAGAACCAAAATGAAAGGGTAAACCGAGGCATGTGTAGCACAGAGTGAGAAAGGCAAGTAATTTTAATGAGGCTGGGGATGCCAAGAAGAAAAACTGTACCCTCTAAAATGGAATAGACACAGTTGCTAAACGTAAACATTACAATAGATGACTCCAGGCAGTTTGAAATGTAAAGGAATGAAGCATTTAGAGGTTCCCAAACTTTTTGATCTCATGACCCCTTTATAGGCTAAAACCTGGGGACCCCAAATAACTATTCTGTGCATCCTAGATACTGATATTTATCATATCAGAAATTAAGAAACTTTAAAAGTATTCATTATTTCATCTAAAAACAATAAACCAGTTAAATATGAGCATGAAAGAACATTTTATATATAAAGCAACTACGTTACAAAACAAAAAAATGGAGGGGCATTGTTTTCGGTTTTTTGCAAACCTCCTTAATGTCTGATTTAACTGCAGGTGACTGGATTTTATTATCTGCTTCCTTTTTCAATGTTTCCATGTCACATGTCATGTACTTTCTGGAAAACTCCACTGGACACTTATGAGAGAATGAGAACGCAAAAGGAAAATAACGTTTTCGATTATGGAAATACTTTTGACTTCCCCCCTCGAAAGGGTCTGGGGAGCACACTTTTGAGAACCACTGGTTTAAGAATTAACGTTAGTCAATCCAGCACCAATTGAAAAACAGCCATGATGTTTCACAGGCCTGAGGATTTACATCAAATTTACTTTTTTCAGCAAGATGAAACAACAGTGTCCTCATTATAAAGCATACGGACACGGACAGTAAACAAATAATGCCATTTTCATCCGTCACAAGAACGAGCTACCTAACGTGCCGCACGTTAGGGAAAAGGATGGAGGCGTAGGGATGAGGAGGCAGCCTCAGAAGCCACTGAGACCCGCCGACTTAGGAGAAGCAAAACGGGCAGAAGACGCCGCCAAGGTGGTCAGGAGGAAAGAACTCTTGTTCTTAGAGGGGAAAAAAAAAAAAGAGCGGGGAGAGAAAATGGTTGCCGGGGACCGGGGAGATGCGAGAATCAGGCCGGGCCAGGGGCGGGCGGGCGGCAGCTGGCCCTGCAACGGGCCGAGGAAAGCGAGGTGCGCCAGGGGCTAGCGTGCGGGTCGCGGCCCTTCCCAGCAGCCGAAGGCGTTGCGGGTTCTTCCCCAGCGCGGCGGGTAGAAAAGAGATGGCGCGGCGCGCGGCAGGGGGCGGAGGCGGGCAGCCGGGGACCCCGAGCGAGCCGCGGAGGGTGCGGAGGTCGTCGGGGAAGAAGGACAGCTCTGTTGCTAGGCAACCCGCCCTGGGCCCGCCCCCCGCCCGCGTTGCTAAGAGACGGCGAGGCCTGGGGGGGCGGCGGAGCGGGCCCTACGTGCTGACGCTAATTGTATATGAGCGCGAGCGGCGGGCTCTCGGGTCTTTTTTAGCGCCATCTGCTCGCGGCGCCGCCTCCTGCTCCTCCCGCCGCCGCCCTGAGTCACTGCCTGCGCAGCTCCGGCCGCCTGGCTCCCCGTGCTAACCACCGGTAACGGATGGGGGCCTGAAAGGGAAAGGGGGGGCGCAGAAGTGGTCCGGCGGCCTGCGCGGAGGGGAGGGACGCGGAGCCGACCGCGGGGGGCCGCTGGCCTCTGGGGCCTCCCGGGTCGTCCCGTGAGGCCGGAGCCCGAGCGGTCCGCAGAGTTCGGTAGCCCGTAGCCCGCGAGGGCCTCCGGAGCGGCCGGCGCTACGCTCGGGGGCGGCCGGGGAGGCGCGGGGGTCGGTGCGGCCTGGGAAGCCCGAGGGCCGTGCTTGGCTGCGCCGCGGCCCCCTGAGCCCCACCGGCTTCTCCGCGCGGACGGGAGCGAGGCCGCGGTCTCGCTCAGGCGCTCTGAGCGGCGGCCGTGCCGCTGGGGGCCGGGCGACGGCCGGCGTGCCCGCCGGGTTCGAGTGCTGAGCCCACCGCCTCCGCGACTCCCCCGCTTCCTCAAAAATAATCCCCGGAGGGAGGCCGCTGGGGGATGGAAAGAACGGCGGAGGCTGCGAATTCCGATGGGAGGGAGGGGATGTGAAGGGACGAGGCCCGGAGGGGGCGGGGAGGCTGCGAGGCTGCTGGGCTCTCCGCCCACTGGAGGCGGCGACAGTGCTGGGAGGGGAAACCCCGGGCGGCTTCCCTCGACACGTGGCCGCCGCCTGGGCTCGATTGGAGACCCCCGGGTGGCTTGTCCTTACTTTCCGGAGAGCTGTCGGGAGGTGGTGGGATGTGGGAACTAATAGTGAGTAAATAAGTCCGGCAGCCCTTGGCTTTCAAACTTCTACCTGCTGATCTTTGGTCTTTATCTTTTTATTGGTGTGGTAGGTGATGGATGATGAAGTAGGGCCTTCACTGCTAGGATCTTAAAGAATTAACGCCTGTATGGGGTTCATGGTAACTGTTATCATCAAAAATTTTGTGTGTGTGTGTGTACCTCCAGTACACTTAGAATTTGGACGGGTGTCTTGACCACGGTTTCATATTAGGGGAAAATTTATCCTAATTAATCTAATCCTGTAAACGGTTCTAAGATGGAAATAAACGATTTGGCTTGCACTCTTCTTAATTCTGTTAGGACTTCTTTTGCATTCTTACAAATTAGTTCCTTTATTGAAGTTCCCAAAATAGGTTACTTATCTAGCTGTGTTGTTTTTAAGGTGTATGGGGAGGTGGAGGAAGTATGGGGTGGAAAGGAGGCATTAATGTAAACTTAAATGGGCCAAGTTAGTAGCTTGCTGTCTTGTCTATGCCTCTACTTCCCATAAATGGAGGCAGTGAAAGGAGGCGGGGAATGCGGTCTGTCTGGGAGATCTAGGCTTTCAGAGTACATAAAGAATGAATCCGGCTCAAGAAGCCCCTAGTTTAGATCATCACTGCCTGATAAATGATTAGTAACTAGTTCTGTAATGACTGCACTTTAAAAGCTCGTAACACTTTGCCTGGTTTCAGAAGAGCTACAAAACAAAATTTGCTGTTTTTTGAAACTAGCATCAAAATACCTTTTAAGATTAATATTTAAGTCCTGTTCTCTTGTCAGGTTACATTAACACTCTTGTTCTTATTTTACTTAGGAAGTAGTAACATTGTACCTTTGGATAAGGGGGGAAACCTTACCTATAGAGTAACTTGTTTCAAACTATTGGGAGGTAAATAAGCTTTCCAGTTACCATCTGGGACTAAGTCTCATGCTTGTTTGAAGTTGTTCAAATTCATAAAATAACAATTTTTTTAAAATTAAGAGTTCAAATTAATGGTCAAAATTAAAATGGGCAATTTACTTCTAGTACGACTGGTCTTTTGGAGGATAGATGGAACTAAACATTTGTTATGAAAGCTTGACTTTATGGATTATAATATCAGGTCAACATTGTGTTAATTTGATAAATGTAATTTTAAATTCGTATCAGTTTGAAAAATATGTAATTTTATCTGTTGCAAAATACTTATTTTTTTTAATATATGAAATTTATTGTCAAATTGGTTTCCATACAACACCCAGTGCTCATCCCAAAAGGTGCCCTCCTCAATACCCATCACCCACCCTCCCGCAAAATACTTATTTTTGATATTGGACTTATTGACAATATTAAGCTAATGCTAAATGTGGCACATGACTGTTCTTGTTCTCTAGAGATTAAAAAAAACAACTCAAACCCAACACTTGTCCAGAATTAACTTAATCCAAAATGCTATTACTCATTATTGTGTCCAGGTAACTGATTGGATTCTCAACTCCCCACATTACATTAAAAACAGCCCTTTGGGGGGCACCTGGGTGGCTCAGTCGGTTAATTGACTTTGGCTCAGGTCTCATGATCTCGTGGTTCATGAGTTCAAGCCCTGCGTCGGGCTCTGTACTGACAGCTCAGAGCCTGGAGCCTGCTTCGGATTCTGTGTCTCCATCTCTCTGTGCCTCCCCTGCTCGCACGCTGTCTCCCCCCCCCCCCCCAAAAATAAACATTAAAAAAATGTAAAAAACAGATCTTTTGTAGGAAAAGGGGCTAAAAGAGGCAAAATCTATTTGACTTTAAGGTATGAAGAAGTCAAAATGAACTAAGACTTTGCTCATTTTTTGGTTATAAATTTGAAATGTTAATGAAAATAAGATTAGGATGAATCCTGATCAGTTTTGAAAACTGATGATCAGTCTATTCAGATTCTCAAGTCTGATCAAAGCTGTAATTGTTTTTATTTGATTCCTAGAGTAAATATTTTAGCATCTATGTGGGCATAATATCTTAACACATGAGAAAAAGAATCATAGATATACAATGTTGAATTGTGATGAAGGCTACAAAGAAAAAGTGGGGGATGGTATTTATAACATTCTTTTTATGGAAGACCTGTTTAATAGTAATATTAAGCACCATTTCATACTAATTTCATCTGCATAAGAAGTTCTCCTTGGGCAGAGTAGGGGTTAGAAGGTGAACGTTGTTGCTTTTGCCCATCCTTGTAAGTTATTTAGTACATTGATATGAGACCACTAGATCACATTATTGCACTTGCCATAGAAAGTGGTCCCTGTACTTTTGGTTACCAACACTGCACTTTTACTGCTACACACTTTGATACATTTTTACTTGTTCAGAAATTTGTACATTTTGACTTTTATTGGGGAAGGGGGCTGTAATTTTGAAGAGCTTATTAATTACATTTAATTACCTATTACGTTTAATTTTCTAAGGTAAAGAGGGTACAGAAGAACACAACAGGGATAAATAATGTAACAGCACAAATTACTCTGTGTATTATTAACTAATTTAATGATCCTAGAGGTAGGTAGTATCAACATTTTAATGTGGAAACTGAAGTACAGAGCAGTCAAAGATCTTATCCAAGGTTACATAACCGAGCAGTGATGACTTATGAGGCTTTTGTATTGGTTTTTAAAGTGGGTTCCCTTGATTTAAACTGTTAGCTATATATCAGCTTGGAATTCATAAAGCACACTTGCTGAAGTTCCACTCTGCTCCAGTAGAAAAGCTACAGTATTTATGGTCATGGAGTCATCCAACATGAAATTTGTTTTCATATAGTAAAGTGATGGCTCCTAAGCTTTTTGTCTGCCGTGTGTGTGTGTGTGTGTGTGTGTGTGTGTGTATTTCCCCCCACCATGTAAATAAATTGGTTTTATTAATGCTGGGTGAATTTTTAGCAAGTTTTTAGTCCAGCCCAGGTATGTTTCTCTGCTGTTGGATCAGATGATACTCTAGATAATGAGCTCCCTTGGACAGAAGGTATGCGGTGTTCTCAAATAGAAGTCCTTTTTGCTTGGGTCTCAAAGACAAGTCCGTTCTAAGTCGGCTGTTGACGTCCCAGAATTGAAAAACTGAGCCTAAAGAATATGGTACTCAAACTATAAGATTGTGTTGGAGTCAAATAAAGTTATTGAGCCTCTGGACCACTAAAAATAGTATTAATAGGACAACAGTGTCTTAAATATAGATTTGTTTAAAGTGTATTTGGAGGGAGATGTGAGGTCTCAGGTAAAGGGAAATCTTATCTTTGGGATATTACCAGTTCCCTTCAACTCTTGCTTTCAGACATTTGTAATCTTTAGTGATTGGCTGTTTCCACATGAAGTAGTCATTTTCTGTAAAGGAACAACAACTAGTATATTACTGTATAATCTATGTAACGTAGGCTTTGATAGAGCAGGCACTTTGGTTTTTGGAATAGTGGACTGGGCACGGGTTTCGGGAGTCACATTTGTTGCTGAGCAAGTTGCTTAGTATTCTACCTGCAGGTAAAGGGGAGCCTGTAATAATCCCTTACAGAGTAGGCTTCATAAAGGTTAGCTCTCTTACTGAAAGTAAAGAGGACTTAATTTAGAATCCAGTTTTCTGGAATGGTGAGAAGTTATTTGATAACACGTCTCTGGACGTCTAGCTACTACAAGACCACAAAATGATCAGTTAGTGGTCTAATTCACTCACTTGTTTTCCCTCTTTGTTCAGTGGAAGATTTTCTTTGTGTACAAGTTCTCAGGTTAAGATTTGCCTTCAGTCACGATATCATGAGCTATGTCTTTCAATTGAGATCTTCCAAATACTACATATATTGGGTAGTGAATTCATTCAATCTTTTGTTAGAGTGACCTTTTCATTTCTAGTAATGCTATTCCTTGAAGTTTATTTTTCTTGATGTTAATGCAGTGATACCAGCTTCCTTTTGGTTAGGATTATATTTTACTTGGCAGCTCTATATCCTATGTTATAGATGTGTTTCTTATAAACGGGATGTAGTTGGATTTTCTTAAATCCTCCCTGACAATTTTTAATGGGAGTTTTAGTTGATTTACATTGAACATTATTATGATGTTTAGGTTTAAATATTTTTTATGTGCTTTCCGTTTGTCCAGACTATCTTTTTTTTTCTTTTAGGTTGGTATAAAAATACACTTATAAATTTAAATTATTTTTCTTCTACTTTGGAAATTGCATGTTTGTTTTCTAATTTTTTGTAAGTCATCCCGGAAATTATAGCATGCCTGCTGAGGGACGTAAGAATACTTTAATCCATTACCCCCACCCTCTCCCCACCCCAACTTAGTGTTGTGATGGTTTTCATTTTTAACACACTAGGCAGTGGTGGTATTTGAAAATGTTTATTTAGGTAAATGCAATCATCCTTTTTACTCCTTATTTCTTCTTGCAAATTACATGTTTGGGATCACTTGCCTTCTGCCTGAAGAATATACTTAACAGAGTGTTCTTAGTGAAAGTGCTAGAGGTGTTTTTTCCAGAAAGTATCTGTTTCACTTTCATTCTTAGAGGATGTTTTAGTTGGGTATAATATTCTAAGATCCTTGGCTGTTTTCAGCAAATTGAGGATTCTGTTGTCTTTTGGTGTCTATTGAAGAGAAGACAGCTGTCTTTTTGTGGGTTTAAAATTAATCTGAATGTTTTCTCTTTGTGCTTTTGTGGTGACTAAAAGACTCCTTTGTCTTTAATGTCTTGCTTTTTCACATATCTAAGTGTGGGTTTCTTTTTTATGTATCCTGATTGGGATTTGTAGGGCTGTCTTTGATCAGTTCTGGAAAATTCTTGCCTATTAATTTTTTCAAATATTTTCTGCATTCTCTACTCCTAGAGCTTGTATTAAATATTTGTTAGACTTTATTGTATTCTCAAATATCATTTAACATCAGTATTTTGTATCCTTTAGTGTCTGCCATATTTTGGAAGATTTCTTCTAAGCTTGCTTCCCTCAATTATCTTTCTAGCTTGGTTTTGTCTACTGATAAACCTGTTCCCCCTCCCCCCCATTTTTTTCCCCAAGATTTTATTTAAATTCAAGTTAACATATAGTGTAGTGTAGTAGTATTCAGGGGAAGAATTTAGTGATTCATCAGTTATATGTAACACACAGTGCTCCTCACAAGTACCCTCCTTAATGTCCATCACCCATTTAGTTCACTCTCCCTCCAGCAATCCTCAGTTTGTTCCCTATAGTTAAGAGTCTCTTATGGTTTGCCTCCCTCTCTGTTTTATCTTGTTTTATTTTTCCTTCCCTTCCCCTATGTTTATACTTCTTATTTCTTAAATTCCACATATGAATGAAATCATATAGTATTTTTCTCTGATTTATTTATTTTCCTTAGCATAGTACACTCTAGCTCCATCCACATTGCAAATTGCAAGATGTCGTTCTTTTTGATGGCTGAGTAATATTCCATTGTGTGTGTGTGTGTGTGTGTGTGTGTGTGTGTGTGTATACACACACCTTCTTTATCCATTCATCAGTCGATGGACATATGGGCTCTTTCCATAATTTGGCTGTTGATAGTGCTGCTGTAAACACTGGGGTGCATGTACCCCTTCAAATCAGTATTTATCCTTTGGATAAATACCTAGTAGTGCAGTTGCTAGGTCGTAGGGTAGTTCTATTTTTTAACTTTTTGAGGATCCTCCATACTGGTTTCCAAAGTGGCTGTGCCAGTTTGCATTCCCACTAACAGTGCAAGAGGGTTTCCCTTTCCTCATCATCACCAGCAATTATTTCCTGAGTTGTTAATTTTAGCCATTCTGACAGGTGTGAGGTGGTATCTCATTGTGGTTTTGATTTGTATTTCTCTGATGATAAGTGATGATAAATCTGTCCGTTTAGTTTGATTTCCATTATTTCTATTTCTAGAAGTTCTATTTAGTTCTTTGCCAAATTTGCCATATCATGTTTAATAGATGGCCGTTCTTTGCAGATACTGAGCCTAGTTATTTGTCTATGATGGTTATAAGTTTGTTTACAGTCCTTTTGACAACATTTAGGTCTTTATAAGGACAGATTTCTGTTGTATTCTTTTCTCTTGCCCTTACTGCTCTTGAAAACTTGTATGAATTATTTGAGGTCTAGGATGAAGGTGCCTTTCACTTAACATTTGGATATGTGGGTGCTTAGGAACACTATCAGGCAGAGACCGCTTTAGGCTCAGGGCTTGAGGTTTTGGGACCAAACTGATAAAGTGAATCTGGGCTTTTGTCCAAGAGAACTGGTTTATTATCCCTGATAATGCAGCACTTTTGGGCATCTGCTTGATATGGAGGGTTACTATAAAGGTTTCTTCCCATCTTGAATAGGTGTAGGGCTTTTGATTTCACCTGTCAGTAGTTAAAACTGAAATTCAAATTTGAGATTGGCATTTGTTCTCAGGGTCTTTTTCTGATTATCATTTTGCTTTTAGTTTGGGGTTAGTAATTCCTTGCTGTCTTATTGGAATTTTCCTTGATTTTAAGATTTCAGTAGATACTTATTCTGTACTTTCAATTATTTTTTATTGGTAGAGTTGGTCTGCAAAATATAGCTTGTCACTACTAGAAATGGAAATTCTTCAGATCTGTTAGAGAGCAATTTTATGTCTGATAAATAAAATTCTCATTGATTAATATTGAGTGCAGTGAAAAAACTAATGTAGGTATTGACTGAAACCTGTGTTCTTCAATGTGATCTGATTATCTGAGAACCACCTGCCTCAGAAGCTGGGTTTCTTGTTTATAATGCAGATTTTTGGGTCCACGGTCTCAGACCTGTTGGTTCAGAATCTGGGCATGGGAATCAATCTTTTTTCTTTTAAATGAACTTATTTGTAATTTTAGATTTACAAAAAAGTTGTAGAGATACTCCCGAGAGTTCCTATATGCCCCTTACCCAGTTTTCCTTAATGTTAACATCTTACATTACCACGGTGCATTCACTGGTCAGTCTGTATGTTTTAACAATCATCTCCGCAGTTAATTTTGCAGAATACTGACCCTGTGCTAAGATAATTAAAACTGGACAGAATTCAAAAGTAGCTTGTGTTTATTGAGTGTTTAGTGGATACCAAACACAAGTCATTTATGAATTTGCATCTTGATAAGAGCAGTTCAGTGAAGGAACAATTTTTTTTTTCCTGTTTTTTTGGAGATGGTGAATAAGACCAGAAGTTGTTTGCCTGAGCTAGATTTTCACGAAGCTGGTGTCAACCCAAATGGTCTGAGTACAAAATTAGGCCTGCTTTAAAAAACAAGAATGTGTACAACCAAGAAATCTAATTTAGCTAGAGTGGGCAGATTGGAGAAGGCCTCTCCGAAGAAGTAAATGCCATCCTGTTCTGTCTTGAATCATCTTTAATAAAGAATCAAAAGAATTTCATTTTAAGAGTTACAATTCTAAATGTAACTCCACAAAGCAGTGTAGCCATTCTTCTGAGTACATGTTAAAATGTTACACAAATTTGAATTTAGAAGTTTTGAGGAGTTTCATATTCTTGATAATTGCTGGATTTATTAGGCTATATATTCAACCCAGCAAGTTCAAAAATTTTAGCAAAATGTATTTGTATATGGGAAAAGCAAGTAATGGAGAATGAAACATAAGTTCTTATTTTCTCCTGGTCTTAATAGGTAACTACTCTTAGGTTTCTGGTAGATCTTTACAGAAATGTTTTATTCATAAACTATGTGCAAGAGTATGCATATTCATATAAATACATGTGCAGACACACACACACATATATATATTCCTGTCCAGGTTGGATTTTGCCATACACCCTATGCTCTTTCCATATCAGCTCATATCTGCTTCAGTTTGGCTGCAGAGCGTTTCATTGTATGCACATTCCATGCTAATACTAAGTTTATTTTTGATGAGGTAAGTGATTGCAGCTGCTGTGCCTGTAAGCTGTATGTGCTTGCTGTCTTGAAGGATGCAGTGATTGGCAAAAGCACATATAATCCCTTAAATGCGAATCTTGTGCACTGGTTAGTTGGGAGAGATAGACGTTAGTCAAATAATAACACTAATCTGTAATTACAAACTTGAGACATCTTATTTTAAAAAAATTATTTTTTAATGTTTATTATTGAGAAACTGAGGGAGACAGAGCATAAGCATGGGAGGGGCAGAGAGAAGGGAGACATAGAATCTGAAGCAGGCTCCAGGCTCTGAGCTGTCAGCACAGACACGGGGCTCGAACTCACAAACCGTGAGATCATAACCTGAGCCAAAGTTGGATACCACCCAGGCGCTCCAAGGCATTTTATGATCGAAAGAAATAGAGCTTTATAGGAGTCTGTACAACCAAGAAGTTATTTAGCCAGAATGTACAGGTTGGAGAAGTCTCTCTGAAGCATAAAACTTTGAGCTAAGAGCCAAAAGATGTGTTAACCGAAGTTGTGGAAGAACCTTCTAGGCCAGCATGAAAAGCACAGGCCCTTAGGTTCATAAGGTTTTTTTTCATGTTAGGGTCTCAAATTAAGGCTGGAGATGAATATTTTAAGGTTTTTTATATTCCTATGGCCAAATTACTCTCCAGAAAGAAAATAGTTCATGGTAACACTAGCCACATTTAAGAATGCATATTCACGGGGCTCCTGAGTGGCTCAGTTGGTTAAGCCTCCAGTTCAGGTCATGAACTTGTAGTTCATGAGTTTGAGCCTGGTGTCTCGCTTGCTCGTTTGCTCTCTCAAAAATAAACATAAAAGGGGCGCCTGGGTGGCGCAGTCGGTTAAGCGTCCGACTTCAGCCAGGTCACGATCTCGCGGTCCGTGAGTTCGAGCCCCGCGTCAGGCTCTGGGCTGATGGCTCGGAGCCTGGAGCCTGTTTCCGATTCTGTGTCTCCCTCTCTCTCTGCCCCTCCCCCGTTCATGCTCTGTCTCTCTCTGTCCCAAAAATAAAAAAAAAAAAAAACGTTGAAAAAAAAAATTAAAAAAAAATAAACATAAAAAAAATGCATATATTCGCCACCATTTTCCCTGCATTAAAAGAAAATCCTTGATTTGATAGACAAACTAGAATCCCACTTGTATTTCTTTGACTAATATTCTATATTTTTCTTTTTGAATTAGTATTTCTTCATTATTGTTTGCTAAGTATTTTGTTAATGTTGGCTAATTACCCAGCATCACTAGAGAAATTATTAATGCTAGTAGAAATTATTTAAAACAAAAAATAGAGTAGGATACATTATTAGGAAGAAATATTTTCTTCATAATTTGTTTAAACTCTGAATATTAGATCAGTAATATTACTCCAGATATTAACACTTGACTGCTAAAATCAATAACTCTTCTTAACTCTGTAAGTAATAAGCATATAAAACATGCTGATATGAGGAATCACGTCTTGTAGCATTTTGAGAGTTAAAGTCTGTGGTTTGATTTTTAAAAGATTAAAAACTTGATTTTAATGTGGGATCCTAAGCTTGGTTTAGATTATTTTTTTGTAATTTGTGCATTACCTCTGGCATTCAGCCATTTTTCTGCCTGAATATAATACATTTTACCTTAAGTTTTATTTGTCTAAAACCCATATTCTCTAAGTTAATACAGTACTTATCTATAGTAAGAAAGAATTTAGGATATGCCCTGATTAGTTCTAACAGTGTTGACATTAGGTAACCAAGAGTTTGTTGACAATATGCCAGTATATCCAGGATAGCCTTGGGGGTATGGTGGTTATCAGTGATAAGACATGAGGTGCATTTGAAGGGATGGGGAAGGTTTACTTGATATAGGTTGGGACTCAGGACTTTACAACTGCCATTAAGTTGTTTAAAGGGCTGACATTTGATACAAGAATTATTAAACTTTTAAAAGAGATCTCCAGGAGGGCATAAGGAGTACAATAGGTGGCAGATTTTGGCATATGTATATATATACATATATATATTTTGTTGTTGGTATTGTTGTTAACATTGACCTTTCTCTCCATAGATACTTGGAGTTCTTACAACATGGCAGACATTGACAAGTAAGTGCCAGATAATTGGTTTTTTGTTGTTGTTTTTTTTCTCCTTTTCCAGAGATAGGCTTCACTTTGTACTGTGGTATGGTTAACAGCAGTATTAATAACATTATGCAAATGTATGGTAATATCTGCTATTATAAAAGTGGGGTATGGCATATCTAAGACAAAATAGAGTATATATAATCATTGTCATAAATACGGTAAACCATTTGCTAGTGTTTATTCTTAGGAAAGCGCTGAGCACAATAATGAATCAGAAATACTTACGAAATTCATTTTTACCATGCATGTATTTCCCAGAGATTTTACTTTACAGTGTAATGTATCATAAATATAAGATAAAAAGTTTATAAAATGTATGCATAGAGTTTAAGAATAATAAGATATTTACATTCAAGTTTTTAAAAGTACAACATTACTATTAGAAGAAACCCAGTATCTATCTTCTCAATTGCATCCTCCCACCTTTCCAGACATGTAAATACTGTCTTGGCTTTTGTCTAATTCATTTCTTTGTTTTTCTTTAGATTTTTAACACCTATGCATTCTTAACCAGTTTAATTTTTAACACCTACACATTCTTAATCAGTGTTTAATTTTGAAAATCTGAAAAGCAGTCACAAACTTAGCTGCAAGAGAAAAGCAATATTACTACTACTAGTTGAAGTTTCCAAGGTAGGAAAACAAAAAGCAAAAAGATTATCTGGGTCATGCTCTGGCTTCAGGTTTCCTCAAGACTTCATTGGGCAAGGCCATGCACTCTAGAAACAGGTTTAATGAAGTTGGCTTCTGTCAGGGTTCTAGTGTGGATGGGTATCTTGGAGAAATATGGTAAGGGAGAATGGGTGAACTGCACTATTTGTTGCTTATGATTTCCCATAACTTAGCAATGGATTAAAACTGTACACTTCTGGATGGAGGACATATGCTGTGACGATATATCCACAAGGTGCAGGCAGCAGATCATGGAGGTAGGAAGGCAGAAAATTTAGCACAAGGGCATCAGATTCAAGTACATTTAAGAATCTGGCCAGTCCTTCCACACATAAAAAGAATGGCAGCAGGTATTTTAGTGATAATGGCTTTCAAAGTGATTGCCCTCCTGTATTGCCCTGCTCCAATTTGAATTGCTTAACCTTGGTTATACAGTTGTCATTGTGGATCTATTTTATTATCTTCCTGGGGTTTTGTTCCTTTCCTTTGGTTCCTTCTCTCAGGTTTGCTGTTTGCTGTATCCCATGTTGTTTTCTTTTGGTTCTTTAGTACTTTCTTGGACAAGTACAAAGGAAGTAAATTATTTTGAGATCTGACATGACTGAAAATAACTATTTTATCCTTACCTTTGATAGTTTGAGTATAGAATTCTGATTCGAGAATCCTGTTTCTTCAGAAATTTGAAGGCATTGCTCCATTGTTACTTTGCTTCCAGTATTGCTGTGTTGAAGTTCAAAGTCAATTCTTGATCATTGTAACGTGACACTTTTTGTCTTAAATATATACATACATATTTATTTCTGGAAGCTATGTTGGCTTCAGAGTTCTGAAATTTTCACATTGATATATCTATTTTTTTAATTTCTCGTGTTAGGCATTCACTGGTGGACCCTTTCAGTCTGGCAACTTGATGGCTTTCAGTTCTGGGGAATATTCTCGACTTACTTTGTTGATTGTCTTGTTTCTGTTTTCTCTTTCTGGAGCTTCTATTATGTTGTATTGTTGAACTGCTTCTTCTAATTATCTTTTGTCTTATTTTCCATCTTTATCTCTTTGCTCTTCTTTCTGGGCAAAGCTGAAGAAACTTTATCTTTCAACTCTTGAATTGAGTTTCTAAATTTCTGTTATTTTAGTTTTCAGGAGTGTCTCTGCTCTCTGTTCCTGTTTTTATAACATCTTGTTCCTATTTCATTGATTGTAATATCTTTTTTCTGGATTGTCATATCTTTTCTCTGGATGTTTTTCCTCTTTATAGTATTTTTACTCTTAAATTTTTCTTTCCCCTATTTGTTTTTGTCTCCATGTTAGAGCCTTTCTCAAATAGGAGGTAATACTTGATTGTCTGCTAAGATTGGGGTGGGGAGAACATGCAACTGAGGGAGGTTTAAAAAAAAGTTGTTTGGAAAATTTGACTCTTGGAGTGGGGGAGGCTTTTAATTTAGATTGTAATGTAAGATCATCAGGGTAGGCGTTTGTTGTAAGAATCCGCATTATCAGAATGATGTGGTTTTTTTTGTTTGTTTGTTTTGTTTTTATTTCTGGGCTGGTCAGATACCCCAGTGAAGAGTGTCTGGGTAAAGATCTGGCTTTCAGTGTTGTGGAACCCAAATTAGGGAAAGGTTGCTAGGGAAGGGTTGCTACATTCAGCATTCTAGAGTGATACAGTCCTATATCTGAGATACTCTTAGCTGTACCTGTGGTTTTGGACGCTGAGCTCTCAGTTTAACCCTTTCCAGAGAAGAAACTGCCATGCTTCTGCTAGATAGAAGGGGAGGATCTGGGGATTTAACTACTTACCTGTTTTTGTTTAGTTCTCCCTATTTCCTCCACTGTCAGTCTCCCAGCTCTAGTTCTAGAAGTGTCCTTTTTAAGATTCTGTGTTTGGGCTGGTTTTCAGCTTTTCCTATTGCTAACTTAAGGATTTCATTTCTCAGTGAAGTTGCTGCTCTTGTCTCCTTGTCCTTCAATGTTTTTTTGTTTTTTTTTTTAAACCCCTTTATCATAATTGTAGTAGGGATTTGGGGAGGATTAAGATCAGAGGAGTATGTGCAGTCTGCCATCTTAACCTTGCAACCCTCATTCTGTTTTAAACTTAAAAAAAAAAAAAGAAATTGGTTGTGACAGCTTGATACCCCACCATCCCCTTATTTAATTTTGGATGCTTGTGAGCTCTAGGAGGATGGGAGGAAAGGAGAATTAAAGCAGGCGTCAGCAAACTTTCTCTGCAAAGGACCTAATTTATAAATATTTAGGCCCCTTGGTCCATATGGTCTAGTTGTAGTTACTCAACTCTGCTGTTGTAGCGTGAAAGCAGCCATAGACCATGCGTAAACGAATTAATGTGGTTGTGTTCTGGTAACGTTTTATTTACAAAAATAATGGGCTGTATTTGACCCATGTTTGTGGACCCCTGTTTTAAAGCCTTAAAATGTAGATGTTCAGTAAATTAATAAAATCACACTGGAGGAATAGTTTTGTGGTCTTTAGTGATCTTAAGTCTGAGTATGTTTAAGTTTATAATAAAAGATAATTTCAGAATAATCTGTATATTTGATGAGAAGGCTGGAATTTTTTCCTTAGTTACAGGAACATAAATCTTGCTGGCAGAACACAGTTGACCTTTTCTATATTTGTCTCTATATGAAAAAATTTTCCAAATGCTCTTTCTAAACATGAAAGTAACTAAATCTCTAAACCAGATATTAAAATGTAAAATCACACAAGGAATTATATGAAGACCTATACATTAACTTAGATATCCTTATTTCCCTTTTTAATTCCTGTTGAAATTGCATGTTCAAAAACTAGGTTTTTAAGATGAAATGGGGAGAATTTTATCTTCCTACTTTTTCCTTTTCTTTCAATGGTGCCATCCTCCTGGCTTTGCTCCAAGCATGCAGTAGACTCGGGTCTTCTCTTTAACTTTTTGCCCATCTCTACTGTGAAGTAAAGAAAAAGGAGGAAAGTCCAAAGATCATGAGTACAGGCTGATGTGATTGCTCCATAGCCGTCAAGGATCCAGTTCCTTATTCTTCTAAATTCCCTCATTCTGTTGACTTTTATTCTGTCTCTAGGATGCCTCATGGTCCAACATGGCTTTGGAACTCTAGTCATCACATCCCTATTCTAGGGAGGCAGCAAGATGAGGCCTCCCAGCTGTCTACCATCCTATGTAGGAGGCTTACTTAAAGTTCTATACGACTTTTTAACTCATTGCCCAAACAGAGCCACATAACCCACCTAGCTAAGAGGTAGGCTGAGAAATGTAGGATTTTAAAGCTTGGTGTATTGCCGTGTCCTATAAAATCAGGGTGCTGTTATTCAGAGTGATATCAGTGGATATTGGGTAGAGAGCACATACTTCCTGACCTCTCATTGCCTGTACCAAAACCTACTAAACCACATTTTTAAAGCTTGAAATAGAGGGGTGCCTCACTGGCCCAGTTGGTAGAGCATGCAACTTTTGATCTCAGGTTGTGAGTTCGAACCCCAGGATGGGTGTAGAGATTACTTAAAAGTAAAATCTTAAAAAAAAGTGTGCAATACAAACTTTATATTTGACCATGTGCTTTTAAATGAAATTTTATGTACTTCCAGTTTGTGCTTGTTTACATATGAAGTTAGAGAACTGAATTACCTTTTGAATTTCCTATTTCATATTTTTGAAAGAGGCATATTAACCTAGAAAATAAATTGAAGTTTTTCTATAATTTTTTATTTATTTTTTGGTAATTGGTACATTTGAACCTTGGTGTGATACTATGATATTGTAGCAAAGAACAGTCTGAACTTGATCAAGATTTGGATGATGTTGAAGAAGTAGAAGAAGAAGAAACTGGTGAAGAAACAAAAATCAAAGGTATTATTTTAAATTACTTCAGGAGCCAGTGATTGCTGGCACATGTCTTCTAGAGGGTACTAACAAATACTGTTCCCTTTTGGATCCTTGTTTGCCTTACCCACATAGCCCATACCTCTAGTTCAATAACAGTTTGTATGTGTATATTCGGGTGGGGAAGAAAGGAGGGGAAGAGAGGGGTTGAGATGGAATGGTAGTAAGGGAGGGGAAGGTATAGATACAGTTAGTGACCCATCAGAAGTCACTGTGTACCCTCTTGCTGCTGCAGTGACATGGCCTAACTGTGTCAGACAGCTGCCCAGGAGTTTTGTCTGAATTTAGAAATGTTACAGGTTGTTTTTGGTGGTACTTCTAAAAAAACAACACTAGCTTAGAGTGATTTGAAAATGTTCAGTATTTAATAGTAGAAAACCTATAGTTGTATGTCAGTCTTTTTTAAACCCATTTCAACCAAACAACCAAAAAAGAGATAAGTATTAAATGTAAACAAAAATCAATCACAGTTTTCTTGAGCAAGTAATTCTAGAAGGAAGAGGAGTAGCAATGGTAGTGGAGGTTATGCCTGCAGGTTATGCCCTGTGGGTATGGGCCAAGAATATTGAAGTACCAGATGACTCAACTTTTCATTGTTAAGCCAGATGGAGGTTAATTGTGAAAAGACCACTGCACGTTAGTTTCAGCTTTCATCTTACAACATTTTCTCGAAAGATATATAGGTCTGTATCCTTAGTGGCCCGTATTGACATTTCTAAAGGCATGTTGGTTATCACAACTGGACATCATCCAATAATCAAATTAGTATTAGGAATTGACCTTTAAAAACACAACTGGGAAGGCTAATATCAATTTTGTGTAATGTCTGTTTTTGAAGAAGAGAGGATATAGCAAAATAACTTGTTTCACCTAAATCTGGTATTTTTGGTTTAAGTATGATTTTAGACACCATGAATGAATCATGTTTTGTTTGGCTTTAGTAACAACCTTGATTGTTTCAACTGTTAACATTCTCTATTCAGACATACACAAGCACACTATACTATTAAGCATCAAACAAAACATTTAGGTTACTCGCTCCACAGTCTTTGTCCCAGGATTGAAACTGTATTTGCAATTTTCTAATTGTGTTGTCTGCTTCAAAGCATTATCTACAGTCATAGATAGGCATCCGGATGAAGCTTTGAGCTTCTCAAAAACGGAAGGTGTGTGAAACACAATGTAGTAGGAAGAGAAAGGATATTATTCACAGGAGTTGTAGCAATGGCCTTGAGAGATGGTGATGTATTAGATCATTAGGAATCTGAACTTTTCCTAGAGTGGATTTTCCTCCGCTTGCTGCCCATCTCTGTTCAGACCAATGATTTATGGGCTAGTCAGGAAAACTTCATGATTGGATTGTCCTATTAAAATAGCATAATACATTTTCATAAAATCCTTCTTTCGATGCCCTTTTTTTTTCTTTTTTTTTTTTTTTTTTTTTAAAGCGCGTCAGCTGACTGTTCAGATGATGCAAAATCCTCAGATTCTTGCAGCCCTTCAAGAAAGACTTGATGGTCTGGTAGAAACACCAACAGGATACATTGAAAGGTACAAGTTCTTCTTTTCCATAGTCCTTATTTATCCTTCTATAATCAACATTGCAAGTGTACCTATTTTTAAGACCATCTAGGACTTACATTAGTAATAGTGGAAAGCTGATGTCTGTTAGTATCTATTATAGGATTATTGGGAGTTTAAAATTTTGCCGAGTACCACCAATTTAGAGTTGGTCTTTTCAAAGTTTGACTCTTCTCCACAGGAAATACACTGATCTTAACCATTTCTGAGATTTGTTTGGAGGTTTGCTAGAAGTGCACAGGATTATAAGAAATAATGATTTCTTATTTATTTCACTGGTCCTATAAATCATTAACAATAGCACATATATCTTATTTTGCTTATAATTGTTTTTTTATACTTGGCTTTATGGTTTTAGGATCCATCCACATTGCTTTCTGTATGTAATCTCTAGTCAGTAGTTTCTAGCTTCTAAATGTTGTCACTTGCGGTGATTTGTGTCCACCATGTTCTATTATACGCTTATTCTTTGATGGATATCTAGATTGCCTCCAAGTTCCATCAACACAAATTCCATTGTAATGGTCATCTTTGTGCATGCCCTCCTAAAGAACTGTGTAAGAATTATTTTGGGTTATGTACTTACCTCATAGGGATTGTTATATGAGGTATGCAAACTTTAAATACTTCTAGCTTGCTTTCTAGAGCCAGTGCATTGAAGGTTGCTCTATCCTTGTGTCCCTGCCAGCAGTTGGTATCATTCACCTTTATGGGTGTTTTGTTTTTTACCAATCGAAGAGGTACGGGCATATTTTGTTTTGTTTGTATTTTCTGTTGTCTACTGAGTTTTGAGCTTTTTTTCATGATTGTGAGCTTTTTAGGTTGCTCATTTGTTGTTCCCTCTGTCCATTTTCCTATTGGGGTTTACTGTCTTTTCCAGGAGTTTCTGTGTATTCTAGGTGTTAATCTGTCATCAGTTTTAGACTTGTAAATCTTTCGTGTCATTTCTATTAACTTTATCCTTAGCATTCTCCATTAAACAGAAATCCTTAATTTTTATATTTTAAGGTTTTGACCTGTGGCTCATTCTTTTCAAGTTTTAGCAAGTCCTTCCTAGTTCCTTCTGTAGTTCCTATTGACTAGTTTTGCCTTTCATCTTTAGGTCTTCAATAATCCCTCTAGAGTTCACCTTTGTATTTAGCTAGGCATTCAGGTTTTTTTGTTTTTTTGTTTTGTTTTGATGAGCTTGTTTTTATCACACTTCACCATGAACAGTTGATTTTTCGCCCATTTATTTGTGATACCACCTTTATTACATACGAGTTTCTTATAAACATCTGTGTTTATCTTTGAACAGCACTCTTCTGTTTTAATTAATACCGGTTTTAATTAATATGGCTTTTTAGTATGTTTTAATATCTAGCAGGGTGACGATTTAACCTTTCTCCCTGTAGTATCTTCTTCCACCCTTTCCCCTCCCCCTCATTCCCTATGGAACACACTCTTAAGATTGGCTTAACGGTATGTAGACCTTCATCCCACATATGGTTGCTAGTAAGTTTCTAAGGATTTTCATAAAACAACAGAAAACAGCCCCTCTCAACACACTAAAATTTTTGATAAGAGTTACATTGAGTGTACATATTAACATGGTAGGGAATTATCCTTTTAATGTTACGTTGTCTCATCCACATCTTTGTATTTATTAAGATCATATTCTCTTACTCTAAATTTTTTTTTCAAAGTCTATTCTTGGTTAATTCCTGTGTGCTTTAGTTGTGTTGCTTTTGTGAATATAGTATCTTTTATTGTATCTCCATGTTAGCTGTTGATGTCAAGAAGAGTGCTATTGATTTATTTTTATTTATTTATTTGCTGTTGATCTTGTATCCAGAAATCTTGCTACACTTTGGTAGTAATTTGTTCTTTGTTCTTTGTTCTCCTCCCATAGGCAAAAGATCTTGTCTGCAAGTAATGGCAGTTTTCGCTCTAATCTTTTGTGTTATGTCACACCACGTTTATTTTTCTTTCATTACAGTATTGGCCAGGACTTGCAGTACTGTGTTAAATGTTAGCATTAAACATGAGCATCTTTGTCTTATTTCCAGTCTGGAATGGATATAAAATCTCTCCATTACATTTGGTGTCTACGTAAGATTTTTTGTGACCTTTTTTTCTGTATTCAGATGGTCTTTTGACTTTTTCTTTGAATCTATTAAGTCATATTAAATACAGTTTGGAAATATATTTCAGATACTGAACTTACCTTACTTTCTTGGAATAAACCTACACTGTTGAGTTTAGTTTAATAATTTTATGTAAGGTCGTTATTCATTAGTGAATTGAACTTGTGTGTGTATGTACATATGTATGTATGTACAATACAGAAACTTTCAATGGGATGGTAATTCCAAGCCCTGGTTTTAGAGTGAAGATTTCGATTGCTTAATGAAATAGACACAGCTGCTTTTACTTTTTTCCCTGTTTTCAAAGCAATTTGAATAAGATAGGAATTAACTGTTCGTTGAACAGTTGGTAGAACTCTTCTAAAAATGGACTTTGGCCTTAGGGGTTTGAGAACCCTTCTTATTTGAATTTCTTCTTTTCCTCTTTCCAGTTTCTTGAATTGAATGCTTGAATTGATTTTTTTTTTTAAATCTATCTTTTATGGTCTTAATACTTTGTTTTAATAAATGTTCTATGAATGTAGAGTGAAGATCTATATGCTGGAATTAGTAGTGCAAATTTATTAATTGTGTTGTTCAAGTTCTCTATTTCTGCTTATTGATTATCTGCCTGAACTAACAGTTTCTGGGAAGGATGTGTTAAAATTTTCTATTTAATCTCTATTGGTTGTGGATTAGTATATTTTGAAGCTGTATTATTAGCTATATGTTTGTGACGTATACATCTTGTCCTTATGTTCTAGTTTACAAGACTAAAATGTCCTCTTTTGTATTTTGTGTTATTTTTGTTGTTGTTGTTGTTATGAATTCAGTTTTGTCTGATATTAAGATAGCTATTCCAGCTTGCTTTCTTTCTCTTTCTTCCTTCCTTCCTTCCTTTGCCTGGCATGTCTTTTTCCATCCTTGTATCTTATCTCTAGTAAGAAAGTTTGCTCGCTTCATTGTTAGTGGTTTCAAACTCTTTGCATTTCTTGAAGGTGGTATTGTTTTTGGACTTAATTGCTATTATTTTATTTTATAATTTATCGTACTTTCTTTTTGCCTCCTTTTCTGCTTTCCATTAAATAATTCTGGTTGTCTTCTGCTGGCTTCAAAGTTACTGCATTCTACTTTTTGTTATTATGGTAAAGAGGCTCAAAACCTAATACCCCTATTGATTTCTTAAATTTACCAATGTCTGTATTGTTTATAAATATACATCTTCTAGTCCTCTTTTTGTTCATCAAAACATCAGTAAAATTTACCAAGATATTTGGCTGCCCATATCTTAGTGTTCCCGAGTTTTTTTTTTTAACTTTTTCAAAAATTACTTTTTAATGAATGTAACGAGTATCTGTGGCATATTTCCTGAAGCCTGATAAGCCTCATAAAAAGTTTTTATTTTGTTTTATATCTGAATAATAGTTTGGTTTATAAAATTGTAAGTTCAGAATTCTTAAATATCTTAAAAATGCATTTCTTGTATATGGTGTTTTCTTTTGAAGCCTGATGTCGGTCTGATTCCTTTTTCTTCATATGTTATTTGCTTTTTCATTGAATACATTTAGAATTTTCTTTGGTCTTTGATATTCATAAATTTCATTAACCTGTTTAGGGGTGAGAGTGAGGAGTTCATATTACTTTGACTCTGAGAAATTTATTATTCATTTCTTGAGCTATCCACCTCCCTTCTGTCTTTTAGCTGTTGTTACTTTTGTCGTACAAATCATAACTGTATGTCTTTCCTGCTGCCTTCTGGAGACCTTTTCAACTTTAATGGACTTCTTTCACTTGAACCTATCCAGTTTATCCTATTTGTTGGTTATATAATTTAGCTACTATATTTTTCATACTTAATATTTCCACTTTTAGATTTCTTGGTCTTGTTTCTTCCCTCATTTCCTTAAATACATTTACATTGTTCTGTCTAATAATACGGCTTCAGATGATAAATATTTCATTCTTTCATTAGAGATTGTACTCCTCAAGTGTTTAGTTATTCGGACTTAGAGCTTAGGCTCGTTGGCTGATAACAGTTACTCCTCGGTAATCATTATTAAAGATCAAGCTTTGGTTTGTGATAGTCCCATGGAGTTTGAGGTGAGGGGATGGGATGAACCTAAGGAGAGCTCCAGTTAACTTAGACTCAAAAGTTGGCTGTCAATTCTAGGCAATTGTTTTTGGCTGCTTTGGGAAGAGTACCTGGAGTGGAGGGGTGGAGGAATGAGTGCTGCTTGTAAGCTTTCAGCCAGTCCAGCTTTTATCAGCTCCTAAAAATGTTGGCACTGGGCTCTGAAGGGTGAAGGGGACAGGCACTGACTGATGTAAGGAAAGTGCAGAATTTAAAAAGCTTTCTTCTAGCCTGTCCTCACTGCTACCCATTCTGGCCATTTCCTCCTTTTTCTAGGTTGCAGTTCACCCTGTGCAGTTGTTAGTCTCAGAAGTTGCCCATGCTGTGTGTGCGTGCAAGTGCCTGAAATAGTTGTTTCCTTCTTAGTTCTAAAGTTTCTAGGGTTGAATTTTTTTTTTAATTTCTTATTTCTTTAAGATAGGCTGTGGGGGTGGGCAGCACACCATGCTATTTCACTACCTTGACTAAACATTAAGCTTTTTACTTTTAATTGTAAGAAATAAAAAAATGGTATCTGTAGATAATTTGTTTTCTACTTCTGATTATCATAACTAAAATAGTGGTTAAGTAAGAGAATTGTTTGAGTTACAACAATCTGCCTATGGCAGGAAATTCTAATCTGGATTCTGGATCTTTTGTACAGATTCCCTGAAGTTAGATAAATTTTGAGTGAAATGTTTTGAGTGGTAGGGGATTCCTAAGTTTAATCATACTTCGGGAGGCTTATACCCACCCCATAGTAAATTGTATGATATATGAATTATATCTTACTAAAAGTCCCTTCATGGAACATAACAGTCATATTTTTAATAAAATTTCAAATTCCAAATTAAATACAGAGACTAAAATAAGAAATAATAGTGTAGGATACCATCCTTTTTTCTAATATACATATGTTCTCCTTTTCCCTAAAAATAGCTGGTATGGGTGAGATACACATACTTTTTTTTTCTTTTTAAAATCAAGGTTACCGTCATTATTCTCAGAGTTAAGATGATCAGCCCATGACTTTTGAACTTAAAAAATAGTCTGTTTTACAGCGTAGATGCCAGCATTGACAAGTCTACTGCTGAACTTGATTATAATGAAAGATTTAGGGTTGATACGATTTACATTCTCTTATCAACTTACTGTATCTATTTAAATGTTCGTTTTTGAAATATTTCAGTCAAGAAGTCCATGTATTTATTTTAGTTACTTTGAGTATACCTTTTGCTTCAAATAGGAAACTATCATTCACTGACTTTTATGCTATATTTTCAATATGATAGAAGTATGACTTGTATTTTACTATGATGCTGTGTAACTGGTGCATTCCAACCTTTCAGCTTGCCTAGGGTAGTTAAGAGACGAGTGAATGCTCTCAAAAACCTTCAAGTTAAATGTGCACAGATAGAAGCCAAATTCTATGAGGAAGTTCATGATCTTGAAAGAAAGTATGCTGTTCTCTATCAGCCTCTATTTGATAAGGTAATGCTTTCTATTATTTATCTGAAATATGACATTATAATAAAGCTCTGGAAATATAAACAAACTTGCAGGTGGTTAAGTCTTTAGGCCTCTCAGCCAGATGGTTATTAAGAGGTATTTGGGAAATCAGTTATAGCAATTCAGGTTGTGGTATGCATTCATTAAAACTATAAGCGTCTTTAACAAGAAACAGCTAGTTTCTGCCTTGGATATCAGTGTTTTTATGTAAGCTTTTCTTTTTAAATCATTTTAGCGATTTGAGATCATTAATGCAATTTATGAACCTACAGAAGAGGAATGTGAATGGAAACCAGATGAGGAGGATGAAATTTCGGTTGGTACCAACTTTGTGTTTTTATCCCTTGAAAATATTTTATTGTAAGATGGATAGTGAGTGCAGATGAGCCACTGTTAGACCTGGCACCATCTGTACCCAAATTTATCTGGATACAAAATTCATTTTTCCCTTACGTTTTTATAGTATTTAAGTTTTATAGATTCATATAAAATTTTCCTTTGAACTTCATGATGACATGCAAAGGATTGTTCTTTTCAAGTGATGAAATGGAGGCTTTTTTTTTTTTTTTAAGTTTATATGTTTATTTTGAGAGAGAGCGTGTGCACGCATGTGCGGGGAGGGGAAGGTGGGGGGGGAGAGAGAGAGAATTCCCACGCAGGCTCCACACAGGGCTTATCCGATGACCGCGAGATCATGACCTGAGCTGAAATCAAGAGGAACCTCCCAGGCACCCCTGAAATGGAAGCTTCTAAGTGACTTGCCTACAGCTAATAAATGGCAGGGTTGTGACACAAATGCAGTGTTCTGTTACATGACCCTGTTTCTCCAACATTGCTGTTTTAATGTTGGTTGATAAAGCATATATAGTGTTTTGGTCAAGAACACCAAGGGGTGAGGCATTGGGTAAGGTATTTATTTATTTACTTATCCCCTGAAGCTTTAAAATTTTTTTCTCTAAAACTATTTCCCTATGGTTTATAATAAGGTTCTCTCCTAGTGGTTCTCTTTTTTGGAGGAGTATGGTAATTAGCAATATTTATAGAAGTAAGGTTTGGTATGGTAAACAGCAGTGTTTATACAATTGGACCAGAACTTATAATTTGATTGAAAGTTACAATTGGTGATTGAAGATATTTTGGTTTCTGTACTTCACCACTGGATGTAAGTTAAGGGGATGGGTAATATTTTATCAGAGGTCTGATCTAGGTATTCAGTAATGTATGCTGTCATTTATCAAGGAGGAGCTGAAAGAAAAAGCCAAGGTTGAAGATGAGAAAAAAGATGAAGAAAAAGAAGACCCCAAGGGAATTCCTGAATTCTGGTTGACTGTTTTTAAGAATGTTGACTTGCTCAGTGATATGGTTCAGGTAATTTTATTTATGATAACACCAGTTTACTTTTGAAGTGTAAATGGCTGTGATGACACTAGTCTCTCCGTTATTGACCTTTATGGAATGGTTGTGGTCTTCTGAAACCTGTGTTATCTGTAGAAGGGAAATGTGTCTTTGATGAATGTAATCAAATAAATTTTAATTCATTTTCAAAAATTAGATAATGAAATGGTCCCTTTGACAATTGTTTATCATTGAGCAATGTTTTGTTACAGTCTTGTGCCTTCTGTGTTTAGGTGCTTGGTATTGGAGATAGGAAGGAGGAGACTTAAAATTCCATTTGTCTTACCCAAAATGACTTTCTCAGCCTGAAACAAATATTCCAAGGAACACTTGCATTTTAAAAGAATAACCTACAGATCTTTAACTCTTACAGTTGTCACTTTTTCTGGGAAACCAACCTAAATGTCTCCTTCTCTGGGAAACTTTTCCTGTCTTAATCAGAAGCATTTCTTGAGCCACTACCACCTGCGTGGTGTAGTATTTGTTGCCATGTAGTGTGATTGTTGGAAGTTAATGTCAAGAAAAAGAAATCTTGGAACAATGACTACTTCATTTCTACTTTGGCGAAGTAGAAAAGGACCCAGCAGAATGAAAGGAAAAAGAAGCTGCTGGAAAAGGAAGCGTTTTTAAAGCAAACATGCCTAAGACTTGGTTTTGTATTCTTTAGCCCATTCAGTCTGATGATGATGATGATGATGATGATGATGATGTAGTTTTCTGTCGAGTCACTTTTTTTCTACCAATGGCAGTAGAAATAAGTAGAGCTTGTAAGTAAACTAGCTTTAGTATAAGCCATAATCTGAAGAGTAGGTCTTAATGGTTCACAACTGTTATGTAAAACCTCCCTATAAATGTCTTAGTTAGCTAAGTGTTTTTGTCCAGTAACAACACTAATCCTAAAATGCCATGTTAGATATTCATTTTAATATTTTCCTAATTTGCAGGAACATGATGAACCTATTCTGAAGCACTTAAAAGATATTAAAGTGAAGTTCTCAGATGCTGGCCAGCCCATGGTAAAAGAACTTTGAAATAGTTTCAGTCTTGTAACATTAGATGTTTATAGGTAGATATACGGAAGTTTCTGAAAAGAGGTGGTACTCAAAGCTTAGAGATGGGGGTGAGAAAGAAGTTAAAACTTATACTTGGTACTCTTAATTGTTGGTAGAAAATAAATGTTTGGATGTTGATAATTGAAATGCAGCGTTTATTTCTTTTCCTCCCTCTGATCACAAAACTATTGTTGAAATCTCGTAAATCTTTGATACAAGATTAAAAGTAGGTAAAAAATAATAGCAAGGTAACAGAATTTAAAAAAATACTTCACATTAAAAGGCATGTGTCTGGGGGACATCTGGGTGGTTCAGTTAGTTGAGCATCTGACTCTTGATTTTGGCTCAGGTCATGATCCCAGGGTTGTAGGATTGAGCGCCACGTTGGGCTCTGAGCTGAGCATGGATCCTGTTTGGGATTATTTCTATCTCCCCCTCTACCCCATTCTCCTTGTCTTCTGTCTCTCTTTCTCTCTCTCCCTCCCCCGCCCTCTGCTTCTCTTTTCCACTTGGTCTCATGTGCACGGTTTCTCTCTCTCTCTGTCTCTGTTTCAAATAATAAATGAATGAAGATAAATGGCATGTGTCTGAGAATTACATAAAACAGAAGGGGGCCCTCACTTCCCCCAAAACCAACAGGATTATGTGAAGTATGGGCAGAGCTACTACAGGCTATAGATTATTTTATTGTGTGTGGTACAGTTGGGCTTTTTCATCTGTCAAATTCAGGTTAGAGTAAGATTTAAAGTCCTCTTCGTGGGGATGGAAGGAGGGAGTATTTGGTCAGTTTATTCAGCTGTTTTAACCTGTTTTGTAAACATGTTACTAAATAGAAGTTATAAGCTGAACTAGGTTTTATCCAGTTTTATTTTGTACCTTGTTTTGCTTTTTAAACAGAATTTGGGGTTTATCTGACCCTTTCCCAGAGTGGGAAAAGTATTATCACCTAGAAGTTTATATGTTTATACAAATCAACAGATTAAGTTTTATTTACTAAAGCACTGATATTTACGATGTAGGAATTTCATTAGTTTTTATTTTTTTATTTTTTTTTAAGAGTTTTGTCTTAGAATTTCACTTTGAACCCAATGAATATTTCACAAATGAAGTGTTGACAAAGACATACAGGATGAGGTCAGAACCAGATGACTCTGATCCCTTTTCTTTTGATGGACCAGAAATTATGGGTTGTACAGGGTGAGTTTAATTTTACTACTTTCACAGAATTTATCTCTTTATTTTACTTAGAATTTGTGATGCTTGGTATTTCCTAGTGTGTGTGTGATACATAGAGACATACATAGTTTATCACTAAACATTTCAGTAAAATGTTTTCTGGGAAGAGCTTACCTATTTTCCTAGAATTCTCCTTGGCTTTCGGTATTGCAGATAGTTGTCCAAAGGAGTGCATGTTTAAATTTATTGTACTGTGAATTTGTGCTAATTGTCAATATCTTATTGAAAAAATTTGTTGAAATAAAATTTTCTCTTTATATGCTACTAAAAACATTTGAGCCAGTTTTTCCCCTCTAAAATTTGTAATTAAATATAATATTTAATTAGATAAATCATAGCTCTTCTATCAATTAAATGTAATATGTTAATTGTGATAGATTTTTTTTTTCTCCTTTGTTTTGCAAGGTGCCAGATAGATTGGAAAAAAGGAAAGAATGTCACTTTGAAAACCATTAAGAAGAAGCAGAAACACAAGGGACGTGGGACAGTTCGTACTGTGACCAAAACAGTTTCCAACGACTCTTTCTTTAATTTTTTTGCCCCTCCTGAAGGTAAACAGTGTTTTAGTTTGGGTATTGATGGTTGTTTTATTACAAGCTTTCTTTAATTTCTTACTCACTTGAATTTCTTTTCTCAATTTTGCAGTTCCTGAGAGTGGAGACCTGGTAAGTTAAATTGTTATTTATTTATTGAATTGTTAATTACATATGAAATTAGAGAATTGGTTCTCAAACGTGGGGAGTTGGATAGTTGCTGCTTGAATTTTGTTCTGAGGCTTGCAGTGCATGGAAAAGACCATTATGCATCTGAAATTATTTCATTCAAAATGCTTATAGTGCTTCCACTGAAAAATGGAAAGGCTAAAGGCTTTCTTTTCTTTTGAGACTTGCAAATATTGTGTAGGGGATTCAAGTTGTTAAGATTGTAGTTTTCTTGGGGCGCCTGGGTGGCGCAGTCGGTTAAGCGTCCGACTTCAGCCAGGTCACGATCTCGCGGTCCGGGAGTTCGAGCCCCGCGTCAGGCTCTGGGCTGATGGCTCGGAGCCTGGAGCCTGTTTCCGATTCTGTGTCTCCCTCTCTCTCTGCCCCTCCCCCGTTCATGCTCTGTCTCTCTCTGTCCCAAAAATAAACGTTGAAAAAAAAATTTTTTTAAAAAAAGATTGTAGTTTTCTTATTGAAACTAGAAGGTATTAAACCATTTGTACTGTTTACTAAACTCCTAACCATTCTGGTCAGAACTCTTTCTGTGTTATTCCAGTGGAAATACGGTTTCTTACTGTGGCCATGTATTATGTGACCATATGCCAAGAGCTGTGATTGTGCCTGTGTATGGCCTAGAAAGAGGAACAACCTCTGAGAGGTCTATACAGGCAGGGTAGGCTAAGTATGTTGTGAATTTGCTCTTCTGTTGGCCAGATCTTTGAACTTAAATTAACTCAGTTTAAATAGTTTTATACATAAGGAATTAGAAAGTGTGTTTTATTTTGAATACTTTCGAATTAGAATGGTTTTAGCCAAGGTTTGGACCAGATGTGTAAAAAGCAAGTATTTCTGCCTGAAAAGAGTAGTAAGTGGCTTGGCTCAAAATACCTTTTATAGGACAAAAAAGGGGGCTATAAAGCAGCACCCGAATTTTAGGTTGAAAGACCTACCTGTGAGCATTGAGATAGTTTCATGCTATTTTCATGTCAGCAAATGGGTTGGAGTTTGTGTTCAAGTGATTTTTTTTTTTTTTAATTTCTATTTCCAAATATTGATGGTAACAAAACAATCTTGAGTAGTTACAGATAGACTACCACCTGTGATTAGAAGTCTTTACTTCAAAGTCCACTGGCCCTTTTGTGTGTTTTTGGATGTTCATTATAGTGGATTATGTTGATGAATCAAAATTAACATTCATGGAATGTTTACTCATTGTTTGGTATCTTAGAACTTTAATGGAATTATTTTAATTTTGAAGAATGTCAGCACCAGTTTTGTGTTGTGCTTTGTCATTAAATAGAAATCCTGGATTGACTTTGTATTTATTAAGTAGGATTCTTTCTCATTTGGCATTATATACCTGTTAGGGTACTACTTTTAGGAAGTGTGTAGTGATTCTCCATGTTGTTTCATTATGTGTCATACACCTAATGTTATAAATCCTTAGATTCTTAGTATCTTAGTATTATTCCGTTGGGTGTTTCCAGTAATTAATATTTTAAAAGGAAAATTACAGTCCCATAACAAAGTTGCTTTTATATTTTAATTTTAAGCCAGAAAAAAACTAAACAATAACCAATTCTAATTTTTATTTCCCAAATTTCTCTGAGTATGTACACTGCATTGCTTACCTTTCTTTTTATTAAAAATCTGTAGACCTAACGTATATGTAGATGACTACTGAATCACACACAGAAGCTAATTTTAAAATGACGAAAAGTGAAGTTGAGTGTTGCTTCGTAGGATTTAAATTCAAGAGTCTTGCATGTTCCTAATTAAATAGCAGTTATTAAATTTTGTGCTTGTTTTTTGTTTTGTTTTTAAAGGATGATGATGCTGAAGCTATCCTTGCTGCAGACTTTGAAATTGGTCACTTTTTACGTGAGCGTATAATCCCAAGATCAGTGTTATACTTTACTGGAGAAGCTATTGAAGACGATGATGATGATGTGAGTGAATCTGAATCCTGCAGTGAAATAATTTGGTGAGGGTGTGATTGTCACAATTGATGAGAGGTTTAATGAATAGTTGTGATTTTTTAAAAGACAGAATAATTCAAAGGCTAATTACTGATGTCCTCTAGATAACTTTCCTGAATTGCTTTAAATATGTCCTCCTAGGATCTTAGACTTCTCCGAATTAGTAAAACTTTATTGTGTTTGGTCATTGTTGGAGGTCTATAATGCCCTTGTCTTTGACCAAACAAAAAACATGCCTAAGATGTTTTTTATTACTTAACATAAAAATACTAGGAAACATAGAATTTTTATCCAAAGGAGTATTAAACAACAATTAAGGTAAAATTAGGCTCCCCTCAAATATTTTGGATATCTTTATTGCTAAATGACAATCATTCCAGTAGGCTTTAAGTCCTTTTTGTGCAGTGTGTTCACATAAGTACAGGCAGGTAATATTTATAGTAATAGTTGTCTGACCACACCCACGATTGTACTGTGTTCTTTAATTTTTTAGATCGTCAGATTTAGATAATGGCACTGAACTGATTCCTACAGCTATGTAATTTGTAATTAGTCACCTTAGGGAAAGTATTTTCCTCTTTTTAGATCTTAATGGAGACAGTGATGGCTGTAAGTAATGCTACTCTCAAATGTTTGTTAGCTACATTCACACTTCATCCTTTTTTCCCTTTTTAGTATGATGAAGAAGGTGAAGAAGCGGATGAGGTAATGTTTACCAAATGAGCAAATAATTCTGTTTAACACATTGAGAAGCGAATTGAGTGACTTATGTATTCCTTTGCTATAATCATTATTCTGTGATACGGGATAAAAACTTTTTGGAAAAAAATACGGTTTTAGAATTCTACAGCCAAACAATGTATGTATAAGGTTTCAATAAATAAATTGCAAAACTCAGAACATTTTTTTTATTTCAAATAATTCTGTTCTGCTGCAGGGTTATCAGCTCTTTGAAGAAGTCAAAAGCTGCAGTAAACTTTTTCAACGTTGGCTGCAGTAAATCTTTTCAATAAAAGCTCTCTGGATGTCTCAAGTTGTGTTGGGAAATTTTTCATATTAGAAGCTTTCAAATTAAATTGCATTGTCACCAAACTCTGTAATCATGAAAATCTTTTGACCTATAGAGTAACTTGTATTAAAATTTCTCCATACATTATGAGCCATTTCTTCCTACTGTGTACCTACTTCATGGATGCATTTTGAACTTTAATATAGGAAGGGGAAGAAGAAGGAGATGAGGAAAATGATCCAGACTATGACTCAAAGGTGAGCAAAATTAGTGCTGCTTTCTATTAAATTTAAGGCAAGTTACATAAGAGTTGATGTTTCTTAATATAAAGTTTATTTTGTAAGTCTTATTGACTGGAGATATATACATACATACATACATACATACATACATACATAACATTTTTTTTTTTAATCTTCACTGGTATTTCAATAGTACATGATATGCCAGTGTGCCTTTCCTAAGAAACTTTTATTTTTGGTTCTGACTTTGTATTTTTCATAGTTTCAGGCTAAATAAACCCTAAGATTCTACTTCTAATGCACTTTATGTTGGGCTTTTTTTTTTTTTCTTCACAATTTTAAAGCATTTAAAATTACTTATTAGTGTTCTTAGGTTGTTTTTCCTCCAAAGGATAGGTTATAAACAAAGGTCAGTTTTTAAGTAACCTGAATGCAAAAGTGCTTGGGAATAGGGAAGCAATACTGTGTTAGATTCTCCCAACCACCTTTTTTCTGAGAGTCCCAATCTGTTATTGAGAATTTGTCATATCAGGGCTAGTAAAGCCCATTGTCTCCCCCAAAATACAAAGTACCTTATCAGGATTCATTTGAAACTTAAGGTTTCTGTTAAATGTATTCATTCATTTGCTAAATTCTGTAAAATATCCAGAAGATATTTTAGTGAGCAGGTAAGAGAGGGGGTAGTTAAAAATAATCTTAAATATTCTAATAGGTATGAATTACTCTTGAAAGTTAATATTAATGGAATTAGGATTTAACAATAATTGATCGATAAGAAGGAAAATACTGATAATATGACTAACATAAATTGCTTGGTTATTTTATTTTTTAAGATTATGGCTTAGTGTGTTTTATTTTATGGAATTCATTCTACAGTGTAAAATTTGGGCTTTATTTTAGCGTTTGTGTGACTTGCTGATATTTGAATAAATAACTTTCCATCATTGCTATATACTATTTCTTTAATTTGGCACAAATTTTGGTAGCGCAGTGAGATAATATAATTAAGATAGTTTAATTACTGTTTAAAATTAACTGAAGCAGGTAGAAAAAGATAGATTGACTTGTTGTTTTCCTTTAACAGAAGGATCAAAACCCAGCAGAGTGCAAGCAGCAGTGAAGCAGGATGTATGTGGCCTTGAGGATAACCTGCACTGTAATAGCCTAAACACAACTATTATTTTCTTACAGCCTTATGTTTTTGTATTTTCTTGGTAGACTCAGTACTTTTTTTTAAAGGAAAGGAACTGATAATTTTAAAGACCAATTTGTTCTACTTAGCATTTTAACTGTAGTTTTTCTGCCAGCTCTATCGATTGCATAAATTCTTTCATGCATGTTCATTCATCACTACATGGTTTGGTTCTTCTGGAGTAATTTTTATCATGTAACAAAGAATTTAGATTATAGCTATGAAAGTGAACAGCCCTGTTAAAAGAACAGTTTTTTTGATTCGCTTATTTTTTTTCCCTGAAGAACCAAAATATTTTTTCAGCTGGTAATTGAATTGGGTTTAAGTTTGCTTGCACTAGCTGTGCCTTTCATTACTTTGTTGCAGAAATGCAGTGACTTAGACTAAGACAATTCATCATTTAAAAAACAAAAAACAGAACTTGTCAAGACAAATATGGTTAAGAATTTCCAGTAAGACCACAACTGATAACTTAGATTATTAATGGATTTTGTATTCTAGGTGACATAGCTAGAGATACCTAGTAAGGAAACCACAGTAAAGAAACCTAACTCATAGTGTGCTTATTGGTTACTATAGGGAGGTGAATAAAACCTATTTTCAAAAGTTAAGCCTCATTATTTTAACTGTACTTTTAAATTTAACCTCCATTAACTCAGCATCTTTTCTTTATGGTAGGGTCTACCTTCCGCTTCCCTGGAAAGGATGAATTTACATCATTTGACAAGCCTATTTCAAGTTTTTTTGTTGTTATTTGTTTGTTTGCTTGTTTTTGTTTTTGCAGCCTAAAATAAAAATGTCATATAATTTTAGTTCTCACAAGATAATGTCTTAATTTTGTACTAATTCAGGTAGAAACAGAGGCCTAGCTTGAATTAATAAGCATTGTACCCAGCTTACCATATTATGGAAGAAGAGAGTGTCAACTTTGGGAGAGGTACTACATCTGCTAATATGAGAGGATAGAAAAGAAAGAGAAAATCTTAAATGATGTAATGTTTTTTTTAAAAAAAAGATTAAAAGATTAAAATTTTATTTCATTTGGTTAGAACTAGAGAGAAGGCCCCACGCCTCTATAGTTAATTCCAATTCTTACTGCTTAAAGTATGAGTATGTCATTTACCCATGCTTCTGTTTACTGTGTATTAAAATGGGTAGTACTGTTTACCTAACTACCTCACAGATATGTTAAGGCATATTAAGTTAAGTTTTATGAAATGTTTCTCAATCTCATTAAAAGCTCAAAAATATGAACCTATTTGTACCACAAGTATAATATTCACGTTTTATTCATACCAGGGTTTGATAATTCAACTGGAAAACAAAGGTTTAAGTACCTCTATTCTGGATCTGGTCAGGCAACAAACACTCTTATAGATCTTTGTGTGGCTCCTGTCTTAATATAAGTGGATGGATGAACAACTCTTTCAAAAGGTCCAACGATTGCTTTTAGGTATTTTAGTTTATGACCATATTGTAGTGAAATACTACAGAGATCATGGGACTGAAGTAGAAAGAAGACCATTTTTAGGGAGGAAAATGCCATTAAATTTGAGACTTACAGAGCCACATTTAAAATACCTCAGGCTAATTACTGTTAATTTTTTGTGACAAGCCTAAAAGCTTTGACAGTGAGGGTGGATTAAATGGATTATGACTAGAGGATGGCCTAGAGTTCCTGCTCTTAATAAAACTATATTGAGTTTGTTTTTAGAGGTGACAGAGCTTCCTTTTTGAAAATCTAGTATTAAGATCTTGGAATGTGAATACATTTTGTTATTTGTATAATACTATTCATTCCTCTCCTGAGAATTTAATTAACTACTGGAAATCCTTAACCAGTTGCAATAGTTTGTAGGAGAAAAAAATGCCATGAAAACATCCTGTGTTTTTCCTCTTTATTTTCAAAATGCTTTTGGTTGCTTTAATTAGACATTCCTTGCTGAATTTTTTTTTGTACCCATAGCTCATCTGATCACAGCCTTTTCTGAACTCAGCCAATTTTAATCTAAAGATAGAATCCCATTTTTAATGAACTTAAGTAGCAAAACCACTATTTTTTTTTTCTTTCACTCCTTTAGGTAATAGCTATTGCCAAAGTGAAGGGGCAGATATGATTTCATCTTGTTATATAAAGGGGATGTGGTTTGCAGAGGAATTGTTTTCTCATTAAAGTTGGCATTGCAAGGGGTATCAGTGTTCATCTATGCCATCTCTCCAGTTCCAAAATGGTTCTATTCCATTCTAGAAATTTGAAATATGTAATTTGAAATCCTTAATAAAATTTGCATTTAATTTTATAAAATGTACTGGTGATATTTTGGGTGGTTTTTAAAAATATGAATATATTTATATATACTTTTTTTGGAAGAGCAGAGAGTAGAGATGTTTAGAGTATGCTATGCTGTGCTTAGGCCAGGATGACCTGTGAATTTGTTTATTTCAAAAGCAACCTCCCAAGCCTTGCTAAATGGAGTTTGTTATTGGACGACTAGAAAGATTTTTACCCTTAGTTAACTACAGACATTTTTGAGACACTTTGAATTTTGTCCTTACAGTTTCAGTTTATAGTTTCCCCTGGCTCAGGCACTGATTACCAAGAAGTTCTATTTTTCCTGTCTAGAAATGGCAAAATCTTATATATATATAATACTTAGAAAAATTTTTTTGTCATTTTATGGTCATTCAAAATATGGTAAGTAAACAACAGTTTCATAAATCACTTAGTTTTTTAGTTTAACATGGATGTCTGAAAGTTAAATTCATGTAATTTTTCAGAATTCTTTTCTCTAGTTCACTGAAGCAGTTATTAGTATTTCTTAATAGTGTGGAACTGGCTTACAGAGTAATACTTAAGAAAAATGGGATTCTACCTCTATTTCCTTTTTAGCTCATTTAATAACAAACCTGAAAGGGGGGAGATACTAGCTTTGATAGAAACATTTTCATTATTCTGTGAATAGGTTAATGATACTGATTGGTATATGATAAGGCCCCTACGATAATTGAATTAACTGTTCTTATTGCTGCTGCTTGTCAGACAGTATGAATTGGTGGGTTTATCTGAGTTGTAGGCCATTTCCATTATTAAAAATAAAAATAAAACTTTGAATTATTGTTTAAAAACCTTATACAATGCAGAAATATTAAACTAATATTCAGATATCCTTTGAATGCTTGATTTCAGGGCTTGGTTTAGAATTTGAGTCCATTTTTATGGGTTAGTCTTATAAAAATTTTAGTCTATATTTTTGACTAAGTCAAGCCAAATGTTAATTTTAAATGTATAGAGTAAGTGGATAGGTTAGAAGAAGCATATGTTCTTAATAGGAACCTTAGGAAAGAGAAATCATAAGCTACTTTAGTTGTTTTAATCTTCTGCACTGTGTGTATATATATATATATATATGTGTGTGTGTGTGTGTGTGTGTGTGTGTATACACACACACACACACACTTCGTAATTGTGAACTGGATTTTGTTTTGAAAATATGTGTTCATAATTTAGGTAATTTACTACTTAAAGCACTAAGTCTCATAGCTGAAAAGTAAATGTAAATGATAATGGTGAAATTAACTAACTTATAGATGTATAGTGGTGATTTTGTATACTGGTTTAAAAATCCAGGTATCAGAATATAACTTGGGAAAAGCCAAGTTCTTGGGCTAATTTAGGGATCACTTATGTGACTTGTGAGAAATGGAAACATCTTTGGAGTGTGAAATTACTTTAAGGATGAGTGTTTATCCATGAGAAATTTTTAATTGATGTATTAATTATATTTAAAAAAATACAATACACTTTGTATCTTGTGTTTCTTCCATTTGACATTCTGTACTTTTAGGTTTTTCCGTTAAAAAATTAAGGTATTGACTAAGTGTAAAATAGATGAGAAATGGAGCATAACAATTTAGAAATAATAAATTGCCAGCAGGAAATAAGTCATTAATCCAGTTGCTTAATTTTCATTTTGGAAATTGAGAATTTGTAGCTTTTGTAGATTTCTTAACTGCTTGTTTTATTATTTTGAAATTCAGGAGAAGATGTTTGTTAAAAGTAGTTTTTAGTTCTTCGTGTATTTTAAACTTAAGCCAAGAAGAAGGAAATGGAGATAAATGACCAAAAATGGAAGTGCTAGAAGTTGACAGACCTCATATCAAGAGTTTAATGGTATTGGTATTCATAATGAAGTTAAGCAATTGTGGCTCTTACACATTTTTCATGGAGTGGTAAAGTTTCTACCAGAAGACTCAAAACTTAACGTGACAGCTTTTAGCTGGGATTTCATTTGTGTAGTGAGACAAGGAGCCTTTGAACAGAGCAGTTCAGGGGAAGGTACTGGAGGAAATACACTGAAGGTCCTGAAATAGGATAATCTAGGGCACATTCAAGGTGTTGAAAGAATGGATGGAGATAGAAGGGGCCAAGCCATGGAAGACTGGGCCATAGAAGTCCTTTTAAGCGATTTAAAAACACTAAAAACCACTTGTTGAGTACTTCCAAGTGAGGATGACCTTTCCATTAAGGTAGTGTTTAAACTAAGACATGATAGATCGTGCAACTCTCTGAAAATATAGTTGAAAGAATTCTTGTGTATTCTTACATCACCATTTATTGATTTTGCTGCATAGCTCCATATTCTTACGCACATGTATACACATTTTTTCCTAAACTATTTGACAGAGTTTGTAGACATCCTGTCCTTTACATCCTCCAAATGCTGTTATCTTCTCAGTATGAAGACATTCTTGCAGAATCACAGTACAAGTAATCAAAATCAGGAAATGTTACTGTGCAATAAAATTCGTTTTGGCCAGTGAAAATAGATTTAAAAACTGAATGCACACTGAATACTTGTAAGGTATTCCAACACAGTATTTTTTCCTACCCTTTCTCCAGTCCATATTTGTAACTACCATCATCAAATAGGTGGACCTAGGAATGAGAATTGTAGGTGAGGTTGCTTTGTAGGAATAAGAAACTATGGATAAAAATGGAAAAGATCTAACTTTAGAGTAAAGCCTTATAAGCCCCTAATCTAGTGACTCATTTTTAAATAAATGTAGGAATAAAATAGTTTTAAATTGGGTAGTAGAATGGTTAAATACAGGCTTTGAGGTTCATCTATCACTGTTCAGCCAGCTTCATTGTTTTGATTTGTGAAGATTGTGGTGAGCACTAATAACGTGTTTGTGCTTGGAGTGCTCGGTGTCTGTCTACATATAGATACGTATGTAATAAGCATTTAGTAAATTTTCTTCCTAAACAAGAAAATCTAGGACTTACAGTTGGGATCACCTTTTACATTGATTTTTGGCATTTAATTTTAGAAATAGTTGATGTGGTTTTGTTTTTCTAAAGGCAAAATGGCTCTTGGCTAAGAAGTGCCCTACTTGGTTTACAAAAGAACAGGGAGGCTAAGACTGGATGATAGACAATAAACCTATTCCCCCGTTTTAAAATTTTCGATGTAAAAATTAAAATAGAAAATTTGTTTTCTGAAATCAGCTAGGTTTTTAAAAAATCTCATTACCTATATTTTGTTTTCATATGCTGATTTTTTTGCCTTGGCCTGCATCCAGAAACTAGGGTAAAATTTATGAAGTCTGATAGTATTTAGATAATGCTCCAAAACACCCAAGTTGTCACTGTTCAGCCCTGACTTTTACCTGGGACTCTGGACATTGCAACAGAGGACCTAAAGGTGGACAATGAGACAGGTGTCTGTTTTGAAATCAGATGTGATTTTAGACTTAAGTTAAGCTAGTCAATGTAAGTTTCAAAACTAAAAGCAAAAACTCCTTGCTGTTCACTTGGCTTGGTGAGTGGGCCTACAACCTTTAGGATTAACTTCGATATCAACAGCCCAGCCTATGTAACCTGCATTTGCACAGTCTGTCAGCCCTGCTTGGCTACCTTTTCTTTCACCTTTTTCCTGGCACTAGTCTTGTGCATGTATCTTACTCAACATAGAGTCTCTTTGCATTGATTTAATACCTACTGTGGTTGTCCTTCAGTTCTGAATTGGTTCTCCCAGTTTAAGAAATTTAGGGATGCGTGCTCACTGTTGAATTTCCCAACGTGTAGTACTGGGCCTGGAAGATGGTAGGTGTACAATAAGTTTTTGTACATGTAGATCAAGTAGGATTTATCAGGACGCTTTTCCATTATACCAAGCCATTCTATTGTATGAGGTCATATAGCAAGATAATGATGGGTTCTCATTAGTTCAGTCTCCCTAAGTCAATCAAGATACTCCCAAGTTCCTTTTTAGTGAAATTCCTACATGCTGGGTGGCTTATATTGAGAAAATAGACAAAGTTGGGTTGTGTTGGGTTGGGTTTTAGGAGATCCTGGAGAGTATCGGTAGTTGCAGTTACCTAGTACTGCATAACAAACCACTCTCAAAACTTTAAACATTGAGATTCATTTTGTTGACTCTGCTTGATAGTTAATGTCTGCTGTACTGAGCAACATTAGGGGCAGCTTTTGAAGGATAGCGACTGGAATCATCAGAAGGCTCTTCATGCACAGGTGCAGGTGGTTGATGCTGGATGAGCCCTCAGCTGGGATGTGGCTGGATCACTGCTTTCTAGTACCATACCTGGGTTCCAAGAGTTGCATCTTTTTTGTGATCTACTCTGGGAGGTCATCACTTCTGTACGCTATTGGTTATAGAATCAGTCACAAATCCACCCAGGTTTAATTCTGGAAGGGGACTCTACACCTTGCTGGAAGAATGATAAGATTTTGAGTAAATGAACAAATCTTTTAATGGCCATGTTTTTTTTTTTTTTTTAATGTTTTGAAAATAGAGTTGGCTACAACAGTTTTCCAAAATGACCAGCAACCTAGAAAGTTTAAATTACTGTATTAAAATACTGTATGCCTGTTAATGGAGAAAGAATGTTTTATTCTATCATATTAGAATCTTTTATCATTTGACTTTATTCTTGATAATTGAGGTTCCCAAACATACACATAATTAGCTCTTTTAAAAAGAATTTTTTTTTTTTTTTAATTTTTGAGAGAGGGACAGGGTGTGAGTGGGGGAGGCGTAGAGGGAGGGGAGACCCAGAACTCGCAGCCTCCAGGCTTGGACCTGGAGCACACAGCCCAATACGGGGCTCAAACTCACGAGCTGTGAGATCATGACTTGAGCCAAAGTCGGATGCTTAACCGACTGAGCCACCCAGGTGCCCCATAATTAGCTTATTCTTAATTATAAAATCGTCGAGGTTGATGAGTAAAGTAACCTTAAATGGCAAGTATAAGGTGACTATTAAGTATAGATTTCTAAAGGTTAGGTGTAATATATGAGGAGTTCAGAGAAGAACATTGCTATACTGTTTTAAAACTAGGTGCGACTTTTTATAGCATAAATCTTAATCATTTTTGAAAGATCCAAAACCAAGATAATAGAAATAATGCTTTATTTACTCTTTATACTTGATTGAGGATGGTTAAGTAACTTTAACAAGTTCTCACCATTGGGCTATTTTGGAGCCAGTAATTGATGTCCACTTGTTTGGCCTCTGTCTATGCTCCTACCCACACTGAGAAGCCTTCACTGGCTTCCTTGCAGGTATTATGTGTGCACTAGTGGTTATATAGCACTTTAATTAAGCTGGAGATTTCAGGATATGTACTTTAGAGATTAATCCAGACTTAATTTTAAACAGCATTCAGATATGTACCTGGTTTGCATAGACATGCTGGCCAAACAAACCAAATGCAATGAGAGTTAAAAAGCGTTTTCTCCTAGGTGTAAACATAGACGCTGGGGCTGGTTTGAGAGCTTCATAGCTCTCAGGCTTCTGCTTTCCTGTCCTTGGCATATGGCTTCCATCTTTTTTGTTTGTTTTATTGTTTTATTGGCTGAAATGGCTTCTGAGGCTCTTATCCATCATGTCCAGGTTTCAGGCAGCAGTGGGGCTAAAGTAGGCAAAAGATTTTCGGCAGTTATCTTCAAAAAAGAGCCTGTGATTCCTGGTTTAGAGCTCCAGAGGGAGACTGGTAAACAGGGTAGACCTGGACATCTAGAGCCAAAGCTGAGTTTGTGAGGAATTGGGAGGAGGGAGGTTAAGATAGCCACATTGGTCACATACACCAAAGAGTTTCAGGTTTAGAAAAGGATTGTTTGATCATGTATATCCTGAGCACATGAGGCAAGTAACTACTACATAGGTAAATGGGCCCTGGTAAGGTTAACATTTAGGAATACAGTCCAAAGAATTGCGTTCTGACCAGAGTCCTATACTTCATCTGAGGCTTTTCACTTGATCTCACATGATGCTTTCTTTGGAACTGGGTACACAAATGAGGCTGAGACAATGACTTTAGCAGAAGTGTAAATGGGATCTCATTAAAAAAAACTATTGATGATCTAGATTCTGACCTGTTAAAAACTCAAATGTAGTTTCTCATGTAGTTAGGAGTTGGGTAGCAATTTTGTTTTCCTCCAACCATGAGGTTGCTTTTAGGTTTAATGGCAATGTGAAAGCTTGCCATAAAAAGATTTCTTGGGTTCTGTCAGTTAAAAGCACCTCCGTTTTGGGGGGCTTGGCTACCCCACAGAATTCATTTTATCCCTTTCACTCACCTGTCTTCCGTCGGTTATCCTGTCAATCCTGTCATCTGTGACACAACCTCTGCCCTCCAAGTCTTGGCCTATAGCCTGAGTTCCTCTTCTAAAGTAACCCTGCCATTTACAGCACTCAAGTTTATCATACCGGTTTTCCTTCATCCTTCAATTTTTGGAAAGCATTATCTATACTGCTTGTCTTTTCCTCTAATGCCCAACAAAGGCCTTTGCTCATTTACTAAATGTGTTTTTTTTTAATGGATAATCAATGATGGTCAAATTGAATATTCTCTCAGACTATGTGCTGTGTTGTAATAGAAGACTGCAAAAGAAGGAGTCATCTTCGGAATCTAGTCCAAGTGACTGAGATAAATATTTGAGTTGCGAACAAGAGCGTTTACCTCCTTTGAATAGAAGCAGACTTCGGAAAGGATATTAGGTGCTAATGGAGGGCAGAGACTTGAATGCTATTCAGCTAGGGCAATGCTTAAAGTAAATTTAAAGCAAGTTCGCCAGTGCTCTCACTGTCAATCATTAGAGTACCTGATGCTTCCCTACTACCACCCTAAAGGCTAGAGTATCAATACTTTTGAGGAGTAGCAGTTTTCTGACAGTATTTACAGTACCCAAGCAAGTTTATCATATCCTCTTAGAGTTCATTGGACTACTTCCCTCTCTGCTCAGATTTAATATCCCCTACGTTCTGGATTCAGGGTAAAAAGGAGAGCTGGATCCCTGCTCCATGTCACCCACTCATATTTTCATTCGTCGCTTCAAAGCTAAAATAAGTAAATTAGTCCTGAACTCAGTTATTTGTTGGACCTCGTCAATAGTGTCTTCAGCCTGCCTTCTCTATTTTGAATAATCTATTTCCACCAGATCTAACGTTTAGAGACCTTTGGTGCCAGTGCTGTCAATCAGCACCATCACCAACCTCTAGCATGATCCATTGTGCTACTAGGTCCAATTTAAAAACACTCATTTGAGATGTTAGCTACTGATTACAAGTACAGGGATCTGATTAGGAAGGAATCAACTCAGCCTAAAGAAATCTAAGATGTGGGATTTGAATTGGGCTTTGGAGAACAAAGGACTTGACAAGGTTGGAAAAGACTTGGTGAAGTAAGACGGCACGAGTAAGTGACGACCTAATGTAGGGTTGATTGGAAGGAAACTAAATTGTAAAGGCAGGTAGGACTTAGTCTGAGAAAGCCTGGCTTTCCATGCCAGGGTAAGGAGTTGGAATGTTCTATACAGTGGGAGGCGATTAAAAGTTTTCTATCATTCTAGGAATGGAACTAGTAGCAATGTAACATCAGGAATGGTATAGATTCAAGTGGTTAGGCTATTACGAGAGTAGATGAGAGAAAAAACCTGAATTGGGCTATTGGCAGAAAGGACAGAGACAGCTGATTGGCAATGTTTTAACCATAAATGGGTTGTAATAGTTTTTAAAACCCTTGTATATAGGGCACCAAACACCCTTTTCAAATTCCCACTTGTTCTAAGCTGTGTTCTACAAATTGATCGCTAGGAGGCATCAGTTCATCAACTAAGAAGCTGAAAAAGGCAGGTAGGCAGATGCACCCATGAAGTCTGGATAGTCCTGTATCTAATTGAGAATACTTAACATTTCCAACTGCATTTTGGAGATTAGAGTCTTCAAGAAAGGATTTCTGCTGAGTAGTATCTTAAAATGAACTGAATGGCTAAAAAGTGTTAAATTACAGTGTAAGACCTTTAGGTGTTAGAGTGACCAGACATTTTCATAGATCATTGAACTTTTAGCTATTTTTTGAAAGATACTTGAACTTTGCTGTATCCAAATCTTTAATCATTGCTGAGAGTCTACTGTGTGTTGCAAATTAGGAAGTTCATAGATTTTATAACCTTGTAATCAAGTTGTAAGTGAAAGTAAGTAGTTTTTGTTATTAAATTACCAAGTTCTGTTGAATGGCTTTAAGTCAATATTGATTAATGGACTTTTTTTTTTTAATTTTTTAAATGTTTGTTTATGTTTGAGAGACAGAGACAGAGTGTGAGCGGGGAAGGGGCAGAGAGAGAGACACAGTATCTGCAGCAGGCTCCAGGCTCCAAGCTGTCAGCACAGAGCCCAATGCGGGGCTTGAACCCACGAACTGTGAGATCAAGACCTGAGCCCAAGTCAGATGCTTAACTGACTGAGCCACCCAGGCGCCCCTAATGGACTTTTAAACAAGTAGTTGGCTATATGCCAAATAGGAGAAACTGCTACAACTCAGTTCCATTATTTTTGCCTCTTTTTGATTACTCTTATTAGAAACCAGTAGGATGACAGTTTGTATAAATACCTCTCATAATGTTAAATTGCATGTTGCTCAGAAAAGTTTGTAGGACTTCTAGATAGCGCCTATAGAATATAAAAGCATGTAAGCTCTAGAGAGAGGCCCAGTGTGTGTAGTAGTTATCCATTTTAAAAGATTATACCAAGTACATATTGGTATGGAAAGTTTTGGAAAATTTTCCATAAAGTCTTTTACAGTTTGAAAGCTTTTGAAGGGGATGCATTATGAAAAATCCGTTACAAGCCTTTGAAGAGCTTGATTTTCCTTTTATATTTCTTTTTTAATGTTTTATTTATTTACTTACTTACTTACTTAAGAGAGGGAGACAGAATCCAAAGCAGGCTCCAGGTTCTGAGCTATCAGCACAGAGCCCGATGCGGGGCTGGAACCCACGAACCATGAGATCACAACCTCAGCCAAAGTCAGACACTTAACCGACTGAGCCACCCAGGCACCCCTGGTTTTCTTTTTAGGACAGATAGGGGCTTCTGATTCAGTTTAAATTGTACATATACTGGGCTCCTATTTGCCAAGAATTGTATGAGGTGATTGAGACACATTAAAACAATGATCCTTGCTCTATTGAAGAACTTACATTCTATAGGAAGGGGAACTGAAGTTATAGGCATAATAAATTATTCAGTAGATGTTAGGAGGTAATACATACTGTGGAGAAAAGGGGAATGGGGTGGTGGCAATTTTAGAGTGATAGTATAGGCCTCATTGAGATGATACTTGAGCAGACTTGGAGGAAGTGAGATGACCCTGACTGCTTTGTTGAAAACTATAAGACAGTAATGAAAGAAGTGGAGAGATATGGACAAGGTATATAGTTTGAAGGCCTAGTTGATGGAATTTCCTGACTAAATTTGTGGATTGAGTATCAATCCACATGAGTGAAGGATATACTACAAGGGAGGCACGCTTCTATATATTTGCAGTCCTGGGGCGAGACTGCAATGGAGACACAAATGGTTAAATACTTAAAAGCTTCATTGAATGAAAATATATTCAATGCACATATCTTGACAATTATATCTACATAAGCACCTGAAAAGCCAGGTCTGATTTATTAAAGTCCAGTGCCACAACATTACTTGAGAGTAGAGCGGATCCTCAGTCCTTCCTTCTCTTCCTATCCCTGTCTGAATTGTGTGGCAAGGGGCCTCCTACACCTCTGTTTTGATATACTAGCCTGCATGTTCAAAATCTGTCCACCCCTTTAACACACCAGTGCACACACACTGGTGATGTAATGCATTCTCTGCAATAGTTGAGGCCATTTAGGCAGGGTATTTGGGATCCTGAGTACCTGGAGTTGGTCTAAAATGAGTATGAACTCCAGATACGCATGTCATTTTGACTCGTCTAAAGCTCAGGGCTCTGGATAAGGGCCTTTCAACTTTTAAGGGCAATACTGCTTCAAGGGTTTTGGCCTGAGCCACTGTACTGGTGGAATTGCCATCAGCTGAGAAAAGGGCTGCAGGTAGAACAGATCAGGGTGAGGAGACAAGTTTGGGAGGACATATATTTGAGTCCTTTACTAGACATCCAAATGATACTGTACAGAAGAGTAAAAACAAAAAAATTTCAATTTACAGTAACCATGGCCTGAACATATCAGAACTGAAGGCTGTTAAATGAAGCAAAATAGGGGCGCCTGGGTGGCTCGGTCGGTTGAGCGTCTGACTTCAGCCCAGGTCATGATCTCACGGTTCGTGAGTTCGAGCCCCGCATTGGGCTCTGTGCTGACAGCTCAGAGCCTGGAGCCTGCTTCTGATTCTGGGTCTCCCTCCCTCTCTGCCCCATCCCCACTCATGCTCTGTCTCTGTCTGTCTTAAATAAAACATTAAAAAATTTTTAAATGAAACAAAACAAACTTAAAAAACACACCATGGCTTTAACCCCAGATCCTTGCTGAATCAGTTCCATCCAGGAATTTAACCAGTTGTATATAAACCTATGGTGGACTTCATCCTACCCAGAGAGAGATTTTTCTATTTTTTTTTTATTAGCAAAAGCTCTGTGAACCCTACTTTCTATAGCCTAAAAATCCCCTTAGACTCTTCCTTCTAGTAAACTCTCGTGAATGTGTTCACCAGTATTTGTTCTCTTGCCTGGCATGTTAGTATTATTATTTTTTTTTAAGTGTGGTGGCCTTTGTTTTCTTCTTTAGCAACAAGTAGTTGGATACAGATTGGGGAGTCTGGCATGTCACTGAAAATGATGAGAGTGGTCGAGACCAATAAGTGAGTAGAGATAAGGAGAAGCAGGGACTGTGCTCCGGAGCATTCTAAGACTAAAAGATGGGGGAAGAGGAGGAAGCTGCAGAGGATCCGGAGACAGTGACCAGGGAGGTAGAAGGGAAACTAGAGCAATGTTCTGGAAGCCAGGTGAAGAGCTATCCAAGAGGGGAAAATCATCAACTGGGTCAGGTGTTGGCTGATGTGCAACCTGATGTAGACAGTTTAAATCTGCCATTTCAAATTGGTTACCAAAGCAATGATTTCATTAGTGTGCTTTCTCAACTTTAGTAACTTGTGACAGTTGTAGAGTCTCATTATATCTATGGCTAAAGTTGCAGTATTTGGGTTACAGTTATTTCCTGTAATTTATTTTTGTATGTGTGTGCGAATTTATTTCATGGTCTTTTTAAAAAATGGCCAAGGGGGCCATTTTGTGAATTGGTAGTGACTTTTGAAGTAAACTAAGCAAAGTTGTCACTGAGCTCCAAGATTCCTACACACTTGCGATTTCCAATAATCGATGCACTGTGGTCAGAGAAGGCACATTGTAGACTGACTAAATCATTGTGAAATACCCAGCTGGAAATGGAGTGGTAAGGTATCTAGTTAAAGTAAGTGCTTTTGAAAACCATGCTGGTTTTCAGACATTTTGAAGTAATTCAGAATGCATCTGCCCCATCCTGATTAGCTGCGAAAGGTTAGATAACACCAAATATCCCTTCTCCTAAGAAAATGGCTTGCCACTTCAAGATTACATCTTAGTTTTTTACCCAAGGTTTGTATTGTATCCTTTCTCCACATGAACCGTCTTCCTCAACTACACCTTCTCTCAGAGACTCTGAATCGCACACTATCCTTCCCAAATGAGCAGAAGAATGGCATTCTGTTAAAAAGATGAACAGCTGGTCATGTAGAAATTCCCTGGAATGTTCACTTGTCCTGCGAAGGCAGGCAGAGAAGCGAGCTGTGAGGTGCAGGGTTTGTCACTGGTACACGGAATTGTTAATTTTTAAACAATCTTACTAGAAATCTTTATATGATTCGAATGCTTGCCTTTCTCCATTAACAATTGGAAGGCGCTGAGAACCTGCCAAATGCAATTCAGTGGGACTAAGGACGGTGCTGGAATTGTCTCATTTGCTAAGACTTTCTTACATTAAGATTCAGGACCCTCCCGTGTTTAAAAGTTATCCTGTGTTTTCAATTACTTTGGGATTCAGTTGGAAATTTTTCGCATGACATAAAGGATTTGACTCTTCCTCCCACAAGCTCATCTCTCATTTCTTCCCTTGTTGAATTCTTTGTTTCAGCCATAGGAAACTAGCTGATGAGCTAACTCCTCCCGTCTTTCTTGGGCACAAGGAGCAGTCTTTTCCTCTTACTTTGGCCAACTCGGGGTTTGTCCATTCCTCATTTCTTCGTGTGTTTCTTCTTTGTATCCTCAGGGTCGATTCACAGTTGGGTCTGTTTACTTAATGGATGAATTTCCCCACCAAGAGGTTTGGTTTCGGTTTGTGCTCTATTTTGTTTTCCAGAATTTCTATAGAATTTTTTAAAAATGAGTGTAGTAGGAGGGAGCTACGGGCGAGTACAGCATTACCTCCCCCAGGTCACAGATAAGTGAGATTGCAAAAACAGATCTGGCCCGTTAGGCGTTCCCAAAGAGAGAGACCCGTGGAGGCCAACCGGCTGTTTGGAGCGCTAAGCTGTGCCTTAAAGTGTGAGGTGTCTCAGCCCTGGACATTTCCCGGATTTGTAACTGGAGTTGAATTAATTTTGTGAGGTGTTGCAGGCCGTACGGATGGGTCAAGAAGGAATCCGGAGAGCTTGTGTCCCGGGTAAAGATTGGCTAGTGCCGGAGGTCCCGGGTCGAGAAAAGGAAGGCCAGACGTCCTGTGAAGTGAGTCCCCCTTCTCTAACCCTTCCAAACCGGACATACGTAGCGCTATGGCCTTGATCGCCCTCTCTGCTCCAAGAAGAGCTAGTTAATGACTGTGAGCAAATAGGAGTGTGAAGACAGCGTGTCCTCTGGGGTCTTTGTGCCCTGAGCTGTTTACGTAGGGTCCGGGGGACTCACACTTCCGCGGGACTCCGCGGCTCGCGAGCCTTATCCCCAGCCTCCTCCCTCGGACACTGGCTTTGCGAGATCTCCGGGCTCATCGCGAATGCCTGGGTTTGGTCCCCGAGGGCAGCGAGACAGCTCGGCATTCCAGGCACTGTCTGGTAGCCGTACCCACCCTCGCAGCCCTATGTTCATTCTCTGAGGCTGTTAGCACAGAGCCCCGCCGGCCGGGATAGGCGGGAAGGTAGGATGGCCTCTCGGCGCCCCCTGGGTGTCGGCATTCGTCGCCGGGCAGCTGGGGCGCCCAGGGCCGTCGCCCTACGCACAGACGAGGAGTTTCCGGGGCTGGAGTCCCTGCAGCCAGCGCAGGGAACGAGCGCGGAAGAGAGTGGGCGGCGGGAGGCGGAGCAAGAGATGCGGGGGGCGTGGACGCGGCCCGCTTTGGAAAGGCCCCAAGTTAATGAGGCGTGCGCCGGCGGCAGAGCGCCTTTCCGAGCTGGGCTTTCCCCCGCGGTGCGGGCGCCAGGAGCCGCCTTTTCCGCTGGGTGTCACTCGGGGGTGGGGGGGATGGCCCATTCAAAAGCGCCGCGAGGGGGCCCGGCCAGTGCCTTTCAGTGAGCGCTCGCAAGAGGACGGCAGAGGCCCGGAGGCTCGCTGCTCCGGGACCTTGTGGCGCATCAGGACGCGGCTGCCCTCCTGCCCGGACCCCGAGCCGCCTCCGCCGCCGTCGCTCTGCTTCCTGCGCGTTAGCCTTCTCTGCGCGCTCCGGGCAGGCGGCCGCGGGAGCCGCTGGGGCGAGGACGGCGCGCGGCTGTTGCTGCTGCCCCCGGCCCGGGCGGCTGGAAGTGGAGAGGCCGAGCCGATCGGCGCCCCTCCCTATGCCGGGAGGATGTTGGAGAGCAGCGGCTGCAAAGCGCTGAAGGAGGGTGTGTTGGAGAAGCGCAGCGACGGGTTGCTGCAGCTCTGGAAGAAAAAGTGCTGCATCCTCACTGAGGAGGGGCTGCTGCTCATCCCGCCCAAGCAGCTCCAACACCAGCAGCAGCAGCAGCAGCAGCAGCAGCAACAACAGCCCGGGCAGGGGCCGGCCGAACCGTCCCAACCCGGAGGGCCCGCCGTGGCCAGCCTCGAGCCGCCGGTCAAGCTCAAGGAATTGCACTTTTCCAACATGAAGACCGTGGACTGCGTGGAGCGCAAGGGCAAGTATATGTACTTCACTGTGGTGATGGCCGAGGGCAAGGAGATCGACTTTCGGTGCCCGCAGGACCAGGGCTGGAACGCCGAGATCACGCTGCAGATGGTGCAGTACAAGAACCGTCAGGCTATCCTGGCGGTCAAGTCCACGCGGCAGAAGCAGCAGCACCTGGTCCAGCAACAGCCCCCGCAGCCGCAGCCCCAACCCCAACCCCAGCCCCAGCCCCAGCCCCAGCCTCAGCCTCAGCCCCAGCCTCAGCCTCAGCCCCAGACACAATCTCAGCCGCAGCCCCAACCCAAGCCCCAGCCGCTCCACCCATATCCGCATCCGCACCCTCACCCGCACCCGCACCAACTACCGCACTCGCACCAACAACCGCTCTCACAACCGCTCTCGCAGCCGCACGGCCACCGGCTCCTCCGCAGCACCTCCAACTCTGCCTGAAGGGGGCAGCACCCGGGCCAGACAAGGTAAGGTCCCGGCAACGCGGGCTACTCAGGGCCTTTCCGAGGAGTAGGTCTCGGGGCGGGCGGGGGGAGTAGGTCTTGTGCAGAGGAGTAGGAAGCCTAAGTCACGGGTTTGCGCTTGAAGAGGAAAATGAGAAATTATTACAAGTTTCTCCAGATGCGGAAAGAAGGGAAGCAAGCTGGAGCCTGGAAAGGCCGGGCAGAGAGGGGAGGATGGGGAACTCGGGCCAGGCTGGGAGGCCTCGCGGACTGGCCTCCTCCCGACCCTGGCCCGCGCGGGGGTCCGTGGTGCGCTTCCCAGCCACGCCGCGGGCTCCCTCCGTCGCTTCCCACGTGCGCCGCTTCGCTCGCACTCGAGGGAGCACTCGAGACACTCGAGGGAGAGACCCCGGTGTCTTTCCGAGCACGCTCTGTGCACCGGACTGGCCCGAAGAGAACTGGGTCGTGGAGGATTCTGAGCCACTTACTTCATTGCCTGTCATTTCTTTCCAGGTTTTGAGGACTTGAAGTGGGACGAACACCTGTCTATTGTCTTCACTTGAATCGAAAACAAAAGTCTCCCCGCCCTGCACGAGATCGAGTAGTTTGGACCTCACCCGACTGATAACTTGAGATTCCTCTTAGTTTTCTGCATACTCTTCATCACAATGCAGGAGACGGTTTCAGTCCGGAAGGCTTTATTTATGAACCTTTGAAAGGCTCTTCCAGTATGGTGGACCTTCTAGGAGCGATGATGTACTGTAATTTTATTTTAATGTATTTTGATTTATGATTATTTATTAGTTTTTTTAATGCTTGTTTTAAGACATTTCTGAATGTAGGCCGTTTTCCAAAAGGGAAACTTTTATTTTCAAAAACCTATTCCCTAGTAAGTTCTAATCCTGGAAAAGAAAAAAGTAGAAGGGCGGTGGAGGGGAAAACCATTAAGAACTCATTCGTTATTCCTAGGCATTTTCAGAAGGTCTGACACTTTCATTGTTATGCCAGGTGGTTGAAATTAAACTCTGATATTACTTCATTTTTTTTTGAGATTTTTTCTTTAGACATATATTTTCTGTAGAAGTTTAAGAAAGCTAAGTGTTCAAAATTGTGTAATTATGAAAATCTAACTGCTTTTCTAAAAGGAAATTCATAGTAGTGATATCTAATTCCAAATATTTAAACCATAACCCAAGGTGACAGCAGGATGAGCATATCTTGAATGTACGGTAGGGCTGGGTGTAATGTAGAAAAAGCTTTGCTTGTATCATCCGTTTGAAGGGCTTAGTAAGGAGATTTCCATGGTTTCTGAGTAAGACTGCCTTAGGTGTTTCCTTTCAAAAAACACAGTGGGGGGAAAGAAAACCATTCAGCTTGCTTAAGAGAACATTTGTGCTCTTATCCACACGAGAGATTACCCTTCTCCAAGATCTTTGCACGCTCCGCTTGAACCACATTTTCTGACCCTTTTACCCTAGGGTCTAGAAATACACCCTAGAATCTCATAGCTTAAAATACAGTTTGTAAATATTTCAAAGGACCAGGGGTCATTGCTTTTAGGTATTCATACTGAAAATAACATTGATCAGAGAAACTCACTGTTTTACTTTTCATGGCTCTGTGAGAAATTTGAGGGTTCTATGTTTTGTAGTTAGGTTAGCTAAACTCAGAAATTGAAAAAGGAAGGACAGGATAAACACTGGATTTTCAGTGAGAAAACAACCCAGTCTTGTTTTAGCAGCCACTTGTTCAGGAGTCTGAGGGGCGGGGTGGAGGGGGGAGGATGTGCTTTTAAAGGTAGAACAAGCCCTCCTCTGTGTCAAATCAAAAGGATGGTCAGAATTCACAAGGGCAGATGCTACTTAAGCTTAAAAAGAGCATACTTGATACCAAATCTTCCTGGGGCTGAAAATCACTTCCTATCTGCATGGCTTTACTGACAGTCTCTGTTTCCCATTACCTTTTCTGCAAAGTCTTGATCAGTATTTTTCCAGCACCCAAATTGGAATGGTCAGGATTAGGTGATTGCTATGTTATGTGGTCAAGAAATGAAAATAGAATTTTATGCTAGAGATGTCTTTATTCTCCTTCCATCTAGAAAGGAGTCTCAAGATCAGATTCCTGTTTAGCACAATATTGAAATGATGAAACTTTGAGATCACAACCCGAATCTGAAAAGTTGTGGGGCAAGACTACAAGTCAGGCAAATGGCATGCAGAACTGAACTGGGCTCTCGCTTTCAGTGGCTAAGGCACGGTTGTGAAAATACGCTGTAAAGATTTTATATACACAGGATACAGGCAACTCAGACAGCAAATCTGAAGAGTTCTTAAGTGTGATTTGGCTTCTGAGAAACTACTGCTGTGCATTTTAGAGAATGCCTCTTTGTACTGTCATTTTAATACATGCAGATCATATAACCCCCAATTAAACCACAGTTTTTTATGTCAAGTTTTGTGCTATAAAAATAGTAAAGTCCATACCAAATATTTTAAACATTGAGATTCACGTGGGCTTTTAAAAGACATTTGTTACGTTGTTAGATTACATATAGGCCAGGTAGTATTGTTGAAAAAAAAATCTGCCTGGGCTCCCTCCCGGCTGCTGGGTTCCTCTGGCACTCCCTCCCCTCCCCCACCACAATGGATATGGTTGTTAACAGGGCCACCAGAATCATGGTTCCTTATCTTGTCTTTCCACAGCACTTATTCCTTGGTCTGCTGTGATATTTACATTGAGTTGGCCCTCTTAGTGGCTCTCTAGTCTGAACCCCTCTTAGCATTTACCTGTGAAACCTCAGAAATTAGGAAGGAGAGGAATAGGATGTTTTTTGTTGTTTGACACTTTGAAATGATTGTGGCTGAATAATTTTTTCAGAATAACAACAACAAAAAAAGCACGCTTACCAAAACAAAACACAAATGCAAATCACTTAATGTGATTTGCAGTGGCGGAATTCTACCATATTCTCTAAGAAAACGATACAAACCACTTAAGGTATTCTGAGGCCTGACAAATCACCTTCGTGGGAAAAGGTAAAAATGATTCTTTCAATCCAAGACAAGGAAAGGGGAAGGGGCAGGTCCATAGAAGATGCACCCCTTAAATAAACACAATGTAAAAAGTTGGAAAAACTAAAAGGAATGTCCCCATCTGGAAACTGAACTTTTGTCCTTGAACTTGGATTGACACCGCGGCCTTGTACACAGCGAGCTCAGTAACTATTTGTGGAGACAAATTAATGAAAGAAGGAATAAATACGTAACTCCCAGTATCCAGGAGGTGGTTTCTCTTGCCTCACACAGTGCTTCCTTCACTTGCTTTCTTGTCGTTCCCCAAGAACAAGTAATACTGGGCAGGCTAAGCCTCACGATGAAGCTCCTTAGACATACTTTCTTAGCAGAAATGCACGTAGATGTATCTGCGTATGCCCTACAGGGAGTGCTGAGGTCAGGGAGTAAACGGTTATAAAGGACCCTTTCAAAATGAACATTTTCGTCATAGAGGAAGTTGGGATTCTCTCATCATGGCAGAAACCAAACTAACTGTATAATTTCACTTCACATGTTTTTTTTCCAATGGAGGTTTAAACAACAACAAAAAACTCAACCTCAACTCATTGCTTAAAGGAGATCCCTTTCCACGTAAACACCGTGAGGAAATCTGGCTTAAACCCAAAGGCCTGCTTTAACTCCTTCCTGCTCTGGTGTACTAATGCTGTATTTCTCCTACAGACCCCTCACTTTAAATCTGACGCTCCGCGAGCCTGTTGCCAGTGTGTGGGTGGGAGCACACTGGCTTGTTTTCTGTTCCCCGGGGAAAGCGACTTGGTTTTAGCTTGGCTCCAATCATTTGCAGGCTGAGAAGAGGGTCTGAGGCTTGAGTGAAGCTGGAGCCAGCAATCCCATGGATCCCAGAGCTCTGTAGGTGAAACCAGGCCTATGAACATCCCTTCTCTCTTCGTTGGGTCAAACTAATTTGCTTTTGCTTTACCAATAAACTGCCTTCAGCAGCAGAATCATATTTAAATTTGGGGATTACAGAGCTTGATATTGAGTATATCAGCGATTCTCCCAAGAGAAATATACCTGTTCACTTAAAGCAACCTAAGATGTATTAATTGTGGGATTCTGGTGAATGGGTTTTAAAGAACTGTTTTCTAAATTCTTGACACAATTTGAAGGGTGACTTTTTCATCTGCGGTGTTGAGCAGCCAATCTAGATTTACAGGAGATTGGATGACAAAGTGGTCTGTGACTTTGTTGGCAGGACATTTGCCGAATGGAGGATAGGAGCCAACAGGGTTTTCCTGCCAGGGCATTATTGTCCAGTGAGGGCAGCGGAAGGGTTCTGGAAACATCCGCAGAAAAGCAGATGAGACCTTCCCCAGCCTGCTCTTCAGCCGACCTGTCGGTGATCAGTTAGGCTTTGAGGAAGATTTTAATAAGAGGTGGTTCTTCGAGATCACTGTATTTATTTTGAGAAGAGGACGCGATGGTCCGTTACATGCTGCTGTCGATCTTAAAGTCTTAGAATATGCAGATGTCAGCTTCTGAAAACCAAGCATCACCAGGTACCAAATGCTTTAGAAAGTATCCCATTTGTGAACTCAATAGTGTGGTCATAGTTTGTATAAATATGTCTCAAATGATTTTGGAGAGATGTGATTTATTTTTCATATTTTCAAAATGCATTCCATTTCAAATAAAGTATCTATGGAGATGACCGATCTGTGCATCTTTTGGCGGCCTTACGTGGTGCGTACAGTGTGGTCCCCCTAGGAGAAAAGTTCTAAAGGCCTTGGCTGTTATGAAGGCCATGGCCATTCTGGGAAGGAAAGGACCGTTTTCAAGGTTGGGAATTCTTTTTGAAAAATTACCTGGGAGTTTTTAATAAAGAAGATAGTAATTCCCTAAGATCTTTTGATGAAACAACTAGCTTCCAGAATGCTAATGAATATGTGTTGAATTTTCCATAGCCCCCCAGAGGATGAGAAATGGTACCTAGTGATTAGCTTGAAGGCAATTTTCTCTGAAAATTCTATAGCTCCCTATAGAATTGGTTTTTGGTGTTTATTCTTTTAATGTTTAAAATTTTTTCTTGAGAGAGAGTGTGCAGGAACAGGGTGGGAGGGGCAGAGGGAGAGAGAGAGAGAGAGAGAGAGAGAGAGAGAGGAAAGAGAGAGGGAATGTTAAGCAGGCTCCATTCTCAGCATGGGACTCTATCCCGAGACCCTGGGATCATGACCTGAACTGAAATCAAGAGTTGGACACTCAGCCAACTGAGCCACCTGGGTGCACCCCCATAGAATTGTTGGGGCCGGTCTCAACAGTGATTTTGCACCGCAGTTCAACTTCCCCTCTGCCCAATCTTGTTTCCTTTGTTCCCTCACAGCTGAGGTTCCCAGGAACCCTGACCCCCCTCCCCTTCTTCCCCCCAAAATCTCCTGCAATCAAATCTGAGAGTCTCAGAACCTATTTCTCAGGGAACCCCATCTATGATTATGTCTGTGCATGAAGATATATAGGAAGAATGTATGAATACACATATTTATATATGTATGTATATATATATGTGTATTTATAAATGTATATACATAACATAATGGTTAGGCCTATGCTTTAGAGTGGAAGCTCTCAACCTGGGGAGATTTCGTTCCCCAGGAGACATTTGACAATATTTGGAGACATTTTTGGTGTTTACAACTGGTGGTTTTCCAGAACTGTTTTCAAAACCCTCTGGTTTTCACAACTGGTTGGGTATCAGTGTTCACAGTGCTCAGGACACACCTTCACAACAAAGAATTATTTAGCTCAAAATGTCAATAGTGCCAAAGTTGAGAAACCATGCTTTAGAATCAGATCGTCTCGTTCTTATTAGTTGAGTCCCCTTTGGCAAGTAATTTATTTCAGCTTCAGTTTTCATGTGTGAAATGCAGACAATGATAGTACCTGTCTCGCAGAGTTGTGAACCCAACACTAGGTGGTTCACATAAAGGGCTATTGCTATTCCTTATTCAACAAATAAGCATGGTAACTGCCATCCTAATTATTATTATTTAAAGTCATATGGCAACATAGTATCCCATTGTTTTGATATATTATTTCATCAATTTTCCTACTGTCATCTAGTGAGTTCATGTTTTCCTTTTTAAAGTTTATTTATTTATTTTGAGAAACAGAGAGAGAGAGAGAGAGAGAGCACTTGCATGAGCGGGGGAGGGGCAGAGAGAAAGGGAGAAAGAATCCCAAGCAGGTTCCATGCTGTCAGTGCGTAGCCCGACTTGGGGCTCAACCCACCAACCATGAGATCATGACCTGAGCCATAATCAAGAGTCAGATGCTCAACCGATTGAGCCACCCAGGTGCCCCATTAGTTCCCGTTTATATGCTATTATCAATATTGCTGCAATAAATATCTTCACGTGTTCATCATATTGAAAAGAGCAGGGATGTGGATTCTAGTTCTGACTCTGCTCAGTCATGTGACATTAGGCAGCTCATTTCATCTTTCTGAGCCCTAGTCTGCTCATTTTAAGTCGGAATAGTAGCCCTGCCCTTGAGGAGATATTATGGACACACTATGAAGTGTAAGTGAAATCTGCATGAGTTCGAGTCCCAGAGCCATCACTTAACCACTTTACTTACAGCAAAGTTTTATGCAAAAGAAAACATTGTTACTATCTGGATACCATTTTAAGAGAGATTAGATATTATATCTATAAATCTGTTATACCTATAGATATTAAATGTATATATATATATATATATATATATAATACACATATGTGTTTTCCAATCCAGATAATTTAGATTTAAGAAGTAGAAGGTTATTGCAACTAAAAAAAATAGCATCAAGTAATTCTTAGGTTTCTTTTTGTAGAATTTGAGCCAAATTTATACTTACATTAGAGTCAAAAGAATCATGTGAACATAATATTACGACTATCCAGAATTATTGACAGAGGAAAACCTGAGGAATGAACGCACTGGCCATTGAACAGGTGTTATTACTTGCTTTGCTTCTTTTTCAGAACCTTGTTGGAAACTCTTGCCACATAGAAGGGCAAACAAGTGTCATGGTGTGAGTGTTCTACATCCTGGGTCCTTATTGCCTACAAAGTGAGTCTGGGTCTCAAAGATGGCATAGGTGGGGGCCAGAGGACTTTGGAGATTTCAGGGATGTGGGTGGATTGGGGATGTAGGCAGGTCTCCTTGGTCTGAGAAGGGTTGTTTTGAATCTGACTTTAGTTTGAAGAGATCGTTAGCACCTGAGGACAGAGGGAGGTCCACTTTGTTACCTGATAGGTCACAATTAACTGCTCTGAGATAGAGTAGATGTGTAAGTGGCTTATTCCCTGCCAGGGCATTTACCTGAAGCATTTGATGTTTGCTTAGACTCCAGAAATGAAAACTTGAAAAATAGTCCATGTGGTTATGTTGCATACTCTCAAAACCCTGCCAGAGTCATTTATAAGAGAGTGAGCAAACATGGACTGCCATCCCATAGGGCCACACAGCCTGATGAATGAGTATTCGACTGTTGTGCAGAAAGAAACAGGAAATGACTCTTGAGGAGGCCCAACGTTTTAATTATGTCATTGTCCTCCGCTGGCTCTCGCCCGACGCTCATAGTTCACACAGGTCAGTTATTTTGCAATTATTTTGAACGTTGCTGTAGCAAATTCTACCAAGTAGTGCAGCTTGACTCCGTCAGGGCTGACTCATCACCTCAAAAGAGCAGACCGGCTTTGTGACTAATCACAGTCAAGGCAGCCAAACTTGTAATAGTTTTAGGTATATTCTCTTTCTAGTTTTTCACTGTTGAAGAAATGCTCATTTCTACAAAGCTTGGCTGCAGTTGTCAACGCATACCTACCTTTAATGATCCTTCTAAGTAATTCCCATTATTTATGTGCACGTGTGTGTGTGTGTGTGTGTGTGTGTGTGTGTATGTGGTTCACTTTTCTTGCTGGTAACTTTCATGGCTAATGAAGGCAGGTCGGTCAGTTTTTTGTTGTGGAATGTGACATCTGAAACAGTACTGGGCAGACTTAACTTCCTCCGAGCTTTGAGGTTTAGCCCCACCCTGCCTGAACTCGTATTACAAAGCAGTGGTCTGTGGTAGAGACAGATCCCTCTGCAATTTCCTGTTGCCCTGTTCTAACACCACCACTGGAGGGAATGGCTAGGTCTCAGTAACTGTACCCTTAGTGACAACCCTGTACCCTTTGTGACAACAAAGGAGACTCTTTTTTTTTTTAATGATTATTTTTGAGAGAGAGAGAGGGAGGGAGATAGAGAGAGACTGGGTGTGAGTTGGGGTGGGGCAGAGAGAGAGAGAGAGGGAGACACAGAATCTGAAGCAGGCTCCAAGCTCTGAGCTGTCAGCACAGAGCCCGATGCCGGGCTCGAACTCACAAACTGCAAGATCATGACCTGAGCAGAAGTTGGCTGCTTAACCGACTGAACCACCCAGGCGCCCCAACAAAGGAGACTCTTAAGGTCGATATCAATATATGAGTTGTGTGAGAGTGAATGTGATCCTTCTACAAGGCAGAGGCTCACTATTCAATAATTGTAAATATTGCCAGAAGTTCTAGTTAGATCCTGACGCCTAGAAAAAGTGCCCGGCAGCTACTGGAAGCTGCATGGCTGTCTCAATAGCTAGTGGACCCTCCTTTGTATTTGCCTTCTATACAGTGGTAGGCAATAATACCTCTCCTAGAGGAGAGGTGAGTTTGAGACCAGGGGGGAAAATGGAATTTTAGGAGTTTAGACAGAGTCTCCTTAATCTTTCCCTTTTTTGCAGATGAAAAAATGAAGCTAAGAGGGGTCAATGACCTGTCCACGGTCACACAGCCAGTTAAAGTCAATGTCAGATTAGAATCCAGTTCCCTGATTTTTTTTTTTTTTTGAGGGGCAATGAGAGAGGGAGGGGAAAGGGAACAGAGAGAGATGCCAGGCTTGAGCTCACCAACTGTGAGATCATGACCTGAGTTTAACCACTGAGCCACCCAGGCACCCAATTTCCCTGATTCTTAATTAATGCTTTTCCCACTGTACCACTACTTTGTGAGGTATGGAAGATAATTTATGTAAATTCAAGGCGTTGTCCTTCTTGTGGATCATCACTTGAAGAATTCGGACGTCATATCTTTTCCCCCCAAGAGTACACATTTTTGTTTAAATTACATAGACCATCTTAAGAAGTTTATAGATATTGAAAATAAACATTTAATTTAATTCCACAATTTTAAAAAGTGAGTTGTGACTTAAACCTTTCAAATATAATCCATATGGGTTAACAGAAACCTTAAGCAAGAGGAAAATTCACAAAAGGTATATACATATATATTTTTATGTACATATTTAATTTATTGAAAATCATTTATTTAGACATTGGGTTAAAAAGCTATTTGGAATTTATTTTATCATACGACTTCTGAACTATTCATGGAATGTTTCCAGTATTACTAGTCACCCCTGAGGTCTTGAAATTATCTGCGAAGCTGAGAATGTTGAAGTGATTTGAATGTTTATACAGTTACTTGAGGAGGTAGCTGACTGGTTTTTCTAGCCTGGCCGTGTAGGTGTCAGAAGCAATACTCCCTGAAAAGTTTGCTGAGGGTGATGGATCCTTGGGCATCCGTGAAATCCTAATAGGTAGAATGGCAAGGCTTGTCGCTGCCCTTTTAGGGAACTAGGTGAGTGTAATCCACATAGCCCCAAGTTCAATCATAAGTAAGAGTGTCTGACCTAACATAGGACATTAAATACCCAAACCAGATAACTTAGAGATTTCAGAATCCTACCTTTTAGTGAGAGGATTGGGGAGAGAAAAGAAGAGGGATCGTTAACAAGTATACTACTTCAGCATCCAGTAAAAAGGTTTTTGATTAAAAAGTTGTGTATGCGCCCTGGGTGACGCCGTTATTTCCTCTTACATAAAATGACCTTTTAGAGGGCTTCATTCATAGCACTTGGCTCCCTCCCGGAGTCACAGAGCTTGTCACAAGGCAGCGGGCTGCCTGCTTGTCCTTCTGCAAGTGATGACTGGAAGGGCTTGATAGGAGGATGCTGACAGCCGCTCTCTGACAGCAGATTGTCAGCATTCTTGACCCGGGCACTTCAAGAGCCTGGGAAAACACTTTGATTTCAACGTGGCTTTTCAAAACAGTATCGAGTTGAACTGCGTGTCTGTGTCAAATCGGTCCGCAGAGTAGTTTTTGCAGGATCAGCTGGTCCTTGGTGCCCCCAAACAAATTTATGACGATGCCAGTGTCATAATCAGGGTATCGGCTTATTTGTATGCGTTTAACTTGACACAGAAAATCAGTATTCTTACTTCAAAGTCATTGCATGGAAGCTAACATGCAGAAAAGGCACAAGAGACAAAGAGTGTGTCTGAATTAGAAATATGGAAAGAGCCAGGTGTGGAATGGAGGGCTGTGAATTGTAAGGGTGGACGCAGGCATGCCTGGGGAGCGAGGAGATCTTGCAAGAAAATGGACGGGGAAGGAAAATATTTTTCTAAAGCCTTCCTCAATTCATGCTTTCCTCAAGTATCATGAATATTTCCCTTTTACTCAGGATGTAAAGTTCCTACGGACCCTTAAGGGTTTGGTTTGTTTCTAACAAGTGATTATGAACCTCAGTTTTAAAAAATAGAGTTTATTTTGGAGGAAAAAGGAAATGAATTAAGCCTCCTTCTCTCTTTTGAAAACTGTTTCTTCTCTACATAAGTCTCCAAAAACGGACGTAAATACAGAAGAAAGGGAAACTTCTGTGAGTTTTCTATAGGCTCAAATCTTTTAAGAAACATCTTCTGTAATTAGGCTTGAGTTTGGAAAGCTGACATTCATTATACTAAACTACAGGAAGGGGTGAAGGCAATCATACTTTCTCCCACAGGACTGATATCAGCAGTTGATTCAGACAAGGTACATAGAAGGCTTAGCCTCATGCCAAGTTCATAGTTAGTGCTCAATAAACAATAGGTACAATAACAGTGAGATTGCTAGACATGGGTGAAGGGGCGTGGCAGATGGTTTTGGGGTCCAACAGGCAGACTTGCCATGATTTTTTGCACATTTTTTTGGTAAATAAAGATAATGTTTTGTTAACAACACACCTCAACGAAACCGGTAGCTAATTCACATGTAAAGAAGACAATACATACTTTAAAACGAGAATTAGGAAATACAGACACCTATATAAAAATTGGACCTTTTGCTCCAGGTTTTGTTACCAATGATTGATAAGCTGGATTCTCCTCAGCTAATTTAGCTAAAAAATAAACTGAAGTCGAAGATGGCTTTAAGAAAATTTGCGTTCAGGGCCTAGTTGTCAGGCCTATGGGGGATACAAACGGAAATATAATATAAGGTTTGCTCTCAAGAAAATTGCGTCTGAAGCACGGGAAAGATAAGACAATGCGATTGGTGGTCTAGTACTAATCATAGTTAATGGAGCATTAGTAATAGCAGTAGCAGCAACTAACATTTACTGGGTAATTACTAAATGTCAGGCCCGACACTACGTGCTTTATATGAATTATCTTATTTATTTAGTATAAAGGTCTTTGATGTAGATACTTCGATCAGCATTAGATTTGACTGTATACAACAAGTGTCTCTAAATAAGCACATTAAGATTTAAAGATTCACTTCTCCTTTATATAAAAGAAATCTGGAGGTGGGTGGTTGGGGCTGGTATAGTGATTTCTTGACCATCATGGAACCAGGCTCCTTTTTCTTTCTCTTCCACCACCCAGTTGGTAGAGGGCTTATATCCTCATGATCCAAGACGGTTGCTGAAGTTCCAGACACATTATTTGGGTTCTAGGCAAGAAGAGAAATGGGGAGCAGATCAAAAGGAACACCTTCCAGATAAGTATTTCTTTTTAGAGAAATTTTGGAATCCCCGTATGACAACTTTCACTTACATCTTATTTTCCATCCAAAGTTGCAAGGAAGGCCACAAATGTATTCATTCAAGGCACATTGCCATCCCCACTAAAGTTCTTTCAGCAAGAAAGAGGGGAAAGAATGATTTTGGGGAAGAGAACTAGCAGTTTCAACCATGGTTCTTCTTCTTTTTTTTTTTTTTTTTTTAAGTTTATTTACTTTGAGAGAGAGAAAGAGAGAGAGAGAGAGCCAGGGAGGGGCAGAGAGAGAGTTAGAAAGAGAATCCTAAGCAGGCTCTGCACTACCTTGAAGCCCGATGGGGGGCTCAGTGCCACGAATTGTGAAATCATGACCTGAGCCGAAATCAAGAGTCGGACACTTACCCAACTGAGTCACCCAGATGCCTTCTCAGCCATGGTTCTTATCACCCTCCAGTTAGGAGTTGAGAAACTGAGGATTAGGAGTTGAAGACATTTGCCAGCAAAGAGTGGGACCAAGATTGTCATTCAAGCATCTAACTCTATTGTCTTTGTGTTTAAGCCCTATGAAAACCATGCTCATGTGCCGTACTGCCCTGAACCTGAAAATATAAGCCAGATCTCTGGCAGACAGGGGTGGGTGGGGGGGTGTTGCTTAGAAACATCAACATGTAGTCTTTTACATATTGCTACAATTCCTTCTAAGATCTTACATTTTTCTTTCAAATATGGTAGTGTTGTAATGATGTTTAATTGGTTCTTTTTTACATTTGATTTTTAAAACAAATGTAGTCACTTTCCATGCCTTCGTGTCAGAGTCCTAGAGACATAAGAGAGATACAAGAAAGATCTAAGTTTCTCAGAGGAGTCTGGAGCTCTAAAGAATGGTGCTTGGTGATTTTACAGCAGCCAGCCCTTTTAGAGACCTCATGTCCACCACCATTTATAGTTTCCATGACAAGATCCTAATCAGGGAAACAGGAGAAGACATGAATGGTTTTCATTCATGCTCAACAAGAGTTTATTATATCTTGAGAACTTCTTATTCTTTTTTAAAATTTTATTTAGTTTTAAGAGAGAGAAAGAGAGAACATGAGTGGAGAATGAGCAGAGACAGAAAGAGACACAGAATCCCAAGCAGGCTCCGTGCTGTCAGAGCAAAGCCCAACGTGGGGCTTGAACCCACGAACTGTGAGATCATGACCCAAACTGAAGTCAGATGCCCAACTGACTGAGCCACCCAGAAGCCCCGAGAATTTCTTATTCTTTAAGGAGTTCCTTCAAGGGTCAGCAGAGTAGTACAAAGAATACTGGATTCTAGACTTGGCTTTGCTGCTAATGAGCTGTGTGATACTAAGCAAATGATTTTGCCTAAAGATTTGTCTTCAGTTGCTCCCTTTCAACGATAATATTTTACAATTATTAGTTACTTCTAGACTCGGTTTCCTTTTTATGAAAAGGCAAAGCTTTGAATTTGGAGGACCTGGGTTCTACTCCTAGCTCTGCCTCTCATAAGCTGTGTGACTTTGCACAAATCACCTAATGTTCTTGAACTTCAGTTTCCTACCTGTAAAATGGGAATAATGAAACCTGTTCTATAAGGCTGTTATGAAGATTAAAATAATATATGTGAAACTGCTTTGTATAGCAGTACATGATTAGTAAAAGCGATCAATAAGTATGTTACTAACCCAACCTAGGGCTTCTTTTTTAGTACTTAATGCATTATACCTATTTTATACCCAAATAAAAGAGAGAGATTTTATGTCAATTCTGTGCATTGGGAGAGACAGGAAAGGAAAGGGTTTATAGCTTATACCTATAGTTCAAAATACAGTCTCTTCTGTTCATCTAGTATGTTTACATACAATGGCAAATACCTCTTTCCCTGCTGGGAAGCCTGTGTCTATTCAGGCAAAACATCTAAGAAGAGCTTGTCTCCAGCGTGTGCCAAAGAGCATCCCCAGCTCATGACCTCTTTATTTCAATCCACTGGAGGCACAGACAGCAAAAACCTCCATCAACTTTCAAAACCATCTGTCTTTATTCTGTGCTTTTCCCTCCTCCTTCCTTTAGGAAAGAGAAGGAATCTACAAAAGACATGCTACTTTGTAGGGTTTTGTTGTTGTTTTGACAGCCCAATCCTTCATCTCAACCTTCTTCAGTGCCTATCTGATGAAAATCCAGCTGTATAATGAGACCCGCTGACCAGAATGATGAAAGATACTCTGTGACCCAAGTGCCCAATTATTCCCTAGAGCAAGAATGCACCTACCAAGATCTAGAATGATTTTCTACACCATGGCCTGAAATGAAAATGGGTACTTCTGAAAGATTTGATTCAGGCAGGAAATTAATTTGAGCTAAATCCTCTATTACCTGAACACTCTAGTGAGAAGTGTTTACCTTCAATAATGTAACCAGACAGAGTAATGATTGAGGAAATAATAAAAATCTAACAATAGTAGTTTCTATTTTTTCCCTGCATTTACTTTATGACAGGTCTTTTATCTTAACAGTGCTGCTAGGTAGGTATTGTTATCTCCCCTTTTCTGATAAGAAAATAGAAGCTGATAGAAGTTAAATAAGTTCCCAAGATCAGAAGGCAATTACACAGATCTGGGAGACCTCAGAAGTCCTGTTCCTTCCACAGTGGGAGGCCGACTTCCAGCCCTTCAGACTTATCAGGAATAGGGGTGACCAAGCACAGCTGGGCACACCTTTTTCTGGGGAAAGAAGAGCTTGGCAGAGGGCAGCAGTGTGACCAGTATGGCTTTCCAGAGAAGAGTGTGGTGTCAGTGTGACCAGTATGGCTTTCCAGAGAAGAGTGTGGTGTCAAGGTCATCACACAGTCTGCGGATTCTCTTCCCAGACCACCCTGCTAAGCAGTCTGTGTGCTTTGGAGTTATCACTTTATTTATGGAATGATGGGGTTGTGGATCAAGGGGAAAAAACATAAAGACTAGTTTCATGTAGCATTTATTAAAGAAAAAAACATGTCTTTATAAGGAATGGAATGGAAGCCTTGTCTCCCAACTGCAATGACAGGCATGACTTCCTGGGGAATTAATGAGAACATCTTGTCATCCCAGAACCCCCCACCTTGCCAAGACTGAACCTTTGGCCTTATCTGAGGAAGACACATAATTCATGTGTCAAGCAAAGGCTTAGGAGGACTGTCTGTCCAGCCAGTGGGGTGAGGGCACCTGCATTGAACACAAGTGGGAAGGAGCTAAAATCTAGAGAAGGTTATGAGGACTCAAGACCTGATCCATTCACCACTCTGCCTTCACCCTGTTCTCACCATCCCTTGCTTTCATTTGAGTTTTTAGTAATTTATCAAAGCCTCTTCTGGCCCTCTTGCTTCTCCCCCCACTCTTTTTTTTTAAATAAGCATTTTGGGGGTCTCTGCCATATCACAGAAATGATGCTCTCCTAAGGTCTGCCTGCAGCCTGTCCTTCTCTGCTTCTCCCATCTGACTGCATCCCACCTCTGTGGGTGCTCTGGAAATAATGATACTACTATGAGACCCCTTAGGTTGGTTTCTTCCAGCTCCTGCCTCATTTCTGGGGGATTACTGGGCCCCATCCAAATCCTCAGGGTCCCGGGAAGTGAAGGCAGGATGGAGCTGAGGCTCAGTGTGGGAGCACAGAAGGAGGAGCTACCCTGACCTTCTCCTCCCAGCTTTGTGTCTCATTTGCTTTTAGAGACTCTGCAGAGCCTCAGAGCAGAGCTGCCTCCCTCAGTCTGCTGGTCAAAGGCTTTGGAATCCATGTTGCTCTTCAGGTGTGAGAGGCACCTCCTTGTCATAAGAGGCCCCCTCTATCTCCCATTGGGAGGAAGTGTGAGCGTGTGGAAGACGTGTTCTTAGGATGACTAGTTTTCCGGGGAATGTGCAAGTTACAGAGAGGGCAGAGATGTAAACAGCAAGACAGGCTTTGCCAGGAAGCAGAAAGGGGAAAGATTTTGAGCACAGATGCAAATTCCAGCTCTTACAGAGAGAAGATTAAGGGTGAATAGCCTAGAAGAGTAATGAGGCTCTCACATTTTTACCTGATTCCATCCGTGCCCTTTATGGCAGGTGGTTACGTTGCCCAGAAGTGAGCATCTTTCCAAGAGTTGCATTCTGTACTCCCCTCTCCGCCCCCACCTTGGTCTGCCTGCAATCTCATCTCTCCAAGGTCCCCGCATTTGACATCTAAACAATCTGCCTACTATGTGGATGGGGACCTTCCTTTTTGACTCCTGACCACTCCTTCCCACATGATCAGTGCACATCCAACCACTTAACATGAGGGTGCTTTCTAGAAGGCCTCTCTCATGGAATACCTGGTCCTGAGAAGCTAAGGATTCTAGGAATGGAGCAGCTCCACTTCCCCTGGTGGTGAGCATGTGCAAAGTGTGTAATAGCACATCACCAGTGAAGGAAAGTAGCTGGGGATGGAAATGGGGTTCAATGGAGCATCAGAATCGCAAATGGCAGAGAAAAGAATGGGGCTGTGTGAAACCTGCGGGTGGGAGGTAAACATGGGTGGCACAAACAGGAAAGGGGCTGATCCAGTCTCCATGAGTATTATGGTATGGTTAAGAAATCCAAATGTCCCCAGGCCCCCTGACCATGGAGATAAATGCGTGGACAGGACTGACAGTGGCATTTGGTATGACCCACTCACCTTTGCCTCCTCACCTTTTTTCCCTAGAAGGTCTAGACAGTTCGCTGAATGCTTGGTGTTAACCGTTTAGTCAAAGCTATTATCAGTGTGACTGCTGCCTTGTCCTCTGTGAAGGCCGTCTCGGTTTGTCCCTCCAGTGACCACAGGGCCTTTGAGATCCTGGAGTTGAGTCTGGCTTTTTCATTTTATACCCTTGTCCACTGAGGAGCTTTGAGAGGCCTGCCTGGCCTGGGCCAGGTGTCATTTGTGACCCCAGCATGTGTGATAATTGCAAAGTGCCCTCAGCAGAGGTCCCCACACAGGACCTGCCCTTAGTTGCTTCCTCCTGGGTGGCCCTGGAAAATCACTTTATCTTTCTTATGTCCCTCCTGCTCTTCCAGGGAATCAGGGCAGCATTTGCTCAGGAGTGTTAATCCCAGTCTACCAAGTGTCTGACTGTCAAGACCGAAGTCCCTTTGCTGTTTCTTCTGGGTGGCTAAGGGCTTCCCCACACAGATAGAGGACTCTTGGTAGCCTGTCTCATTTTGCAGTTTCCAAAATAAGCATACAAATTGGTACCCGACAGTGACATATAATTTAAAAAGTAGCAAAATAATTCTTTATGGATGACTTGTAGAGACCAGGCCAGACTTGTGTTTTTACGCAAAAACAGAGACTATTTCAATGAGGTCTTATTAGGCCCTGAGCTATTTTTGAGGTTGAGTGCTGGGAATCCTTTTGAGTAATACAAGGCAGAATCCCTTTGGGCACATTGGACCACCCCCAGAGTTGCAAAGTGGATTGCAGAGGCATTCCAAAGAAAGGCTGGGAAAAACCTGACAGGAAGTATTCCCAGAACACTCTACTCCCCAAGTCCCTGTTGGCTAATGACTGGGGCATAACTGTAAACACAGCAGAAGAACTTCAAAGAATAGCAATTTGTATAAGTGAACATATGTTACTCAGCAGACAGAGAAATGCCCTCCTGGTTTTGCCAACTCATACACCCCTTCTGCTAGGACATTCTGACTTTAACCAAGCAAACATACATGTCTGTTACCCGTGGCCACGTTTAAGCCCTGCCTCCAGCCCCCCAAACACACCACCCAGTGTATTCCATCTTTCAGCCAGATTTTCCTGGAGCTAGAAAGAAGAGTGATGGCGGAGGCATGAGAAAAGGGGACAAGGAGGCCAAGATGGTTACTGGATCTCATCTGATGTCCACACAGGGTGAGTTTCTGGTGGTCACAGTCTTGACACACCTGACCTTGCTGATCTCCCAGTTAATCCTGCTCAGCACCGCCTGGCCTCACAAAGCAAGGCATACATGAGCTTTGGGATTAGATAAGCCTAGAGCCAAAACTCTGCTCTATCACTCAGCAGCCTTGAGAGCTTACTGGACCTATTTTCTCATCTGTACAATGGGATAAATCATTCCTGATCCATAGATAGGGCTCATTTTGAAATTATAAATATATATAAATGAATGTATTTTAGTGCTTGGCCGACAGGAATAAATCCTGTTATTATTATTAATATTACTTTTCTACTACTTTCACAAGTATTTTAAAGTAGTGACTGGTCAGTGAGTGCTTACCATATGCTGGGTATTGGATTAAACATTGTGAATACACACATTTTATGATCACCCTTCTATCATAGAATTTTTTTTTTCAAACCATGGTTCTTAATGCAGTTGAGTGCTGCTATATATCAATTTAGTTAAATGAGAATCTCAGTCAGGGAAGGGAGGTTTGAACAGACTGATATTTTTGTTTGCATTTGTTTACTTGAAATTCACTCCTGTTTCACAAGTGATCTGTATTTCAGCCAAGAAACTATATTGTATTTCAGCAAGTGTTAGTCCTGACTGTTTCTAAACTTCTACATGATGTTGAGAATTGGGTCAGTTGGCTGTGTAGGCTAGGTTAAAAACCTAGAGGTAACAGGGTAAGCAAAACAATCCCCCCCCCCAACACACACACAAAAAAACCCTCTACTTTTAGGTAAACAATTAATGAAACCTAAGAATTAAGTATCAACTGTTTTAATTATTTTACTATCTGACATAATCTTCCTCGACTCTGCTTCTATATAGATGCAACTCTTTTATGTCACTTCACACTTACCCCAAATTTCTGGGCTCTTTAATAAGTGGACAGGAAACATTTACTACTCTAGACCATATCTGTGAAGAGTCTGAGATCATTAGCTTGTGATACATCGTGTGCCAATACATTTTGTTGGGGGAGTCCATAGCTTTGATGATTCTCACACTGAGTGCCTCACTCTAGCTGAGAAGCACAAGAGTGCCCAGTTGAATAAAAACCTCCAAGTGGGGTGTGGTTAACCAGCATGGTGGGCTCTCTGTGAAGGGCAAACACACAGCTCCATCCCTGCTTTTCTGCAGATGTCTGGTAACGACTATTTGCCCTGTGCTTCCAACGTGATAGAAAAATTTGTTTTTGTTTTTATTTATTTTATTTTTTAGTGTTTTTTTTTTAATTTTACTTTTTTTTAATTTACATCCAAATTAGTCAGCATATAGTGCAATAATGATTTCAGGAGTAGATTCCTTAATGCTCCTTACCCATTTAGACCATTCCCCCTCCCACAACCCCTCCAGCCACCCTCTGTTTGTTCTCCATATTTAAGAGTCTCTTATGTTTTGTCCCCCTTCCTGTTTTTATATTATTTTTGTTTCCCTTCCCTTATGTTCATCTGTTTTGTCTCTTAAAGTCCTCATATGAGTGGAGTCATATGATATTTGTCTGTTTCTGACTGACTAATTTCGCTTAGCATAATACCCTCCAGTTCCATCCACGTAGTTGCAAATGGCAAGATTTCATACGTTTTGATTGCCAAGTAATACTCCATTGCATATATATATACCACATCTTCTTTATCCATTCATCCATCGCTGGACATTTGGGCTCTTTCCATACTTTGGCTATTGTTGATAGTGCTGCTATAAACATGGGGGTGCATGTGTCCCTTCGAAACAGCACACCTGTATCCTGTGGATAAATGCCTAGTAGTATAATTGCTGGATCGTAGGGTAGTTCTATTTTTAGTTTTCTGAGGAACCTCCATACTGTTTTCCAGAGTGGCTGCACCAGTTTGCATTCCCACCAGCAATGCAAAAGAGATCCTCTTTCTCTGCATCCTCGCCAACATCTGTTGTTGCCCAAGTTGTTAATGTTAGCCATTCTGACAGGTGGAAGGTGGTATCTCATTGTGGTTTTGATTTGTATTTCCCTGATGATGAGTGATGTGGAGCATTTTTTTATGTGTCGGTTGGCCATCTGGATGTCTTCTTTGGAGAAGTGTCTATTCATGTCTTTTGCCCATTTCTTCACTGGCTTGTTTTTTGGGTGTTGAGTTTGATAAATTCTTTGTAGATTTTGGATACTAATCCTTTATCTGATATGTCGTTTGCAAATATCTTCTCCCATTCTGTCGGTTGCCTTTTAGTTTTGCTGATTGTTTCCTTCACTGTGCAGAAGCTTTTTATTTTGATGAAGTCCCAGTAGTTCATTTTTGCTTTTGTTTCCCTTGCCTCCGGAGATGTGTTGAGTAAGACATTGCTGCGGCCAAGATCAAAGAGGTTTTTGCCTGCTTTCTCCTCTAGGATTTTGATGGCTTCCTGTCTTACATTTAGGTCTTTCATCCATTTTGAATTTATTTTTGTGTATGGTGTAAGAAAGTGGTCCAAGTTCATTCTTCTGCATGTCACTGTCCAGTTTTCCAAGCACCACTTGCTGAAGAGACTGTCTTTATTCCACTGGATATTCTTTCCTGCTTTGTCGAAGATTAGTTGGTCATACGTTTGTGGGTCAATTTCTGGGTTCTCTATTCTGTTCCATTGATCTGAGTGTCTGTTCTTGTGCCAGTACCATACTGTCTTGATGATAACAGCTTTGTAGTATAGCTTGAAGTCCAGGATTGTGATGCCTCCTGCTTTGGTTTTCTTTTTCAAGATTGCTTTGGCTATTTGGGGTCTTTTCTGATTCCATACAAATTTTAGGATTATTTGTTCTAGCTCTGTTTATTTTTTTAATGTTTTAATTATTTTTGAGAGAGTATAAGTGGGGGAGCAGCAGAGAGAGGGGGACAGAGGATCCCAAGCACACTCTGTGCTGAGAGCAGTGAGCCCGATGTGGGGCTTGGACTCATGAGCCAAACTGTGAGATCATGACCTGAGCCAAAGTCAGACACTCAACTAATTGAGCCATCTAGGTGCCCTGTTTTTATTTTTTAAGTCAATCGATGTGTCCAGCACGTCGAGATGATCTACTTTCCTATTTTGGGGACACACATGGAGGATTGAACATATTTTTCTCTGACATATAGTCATTGAATGAAGGCTACAAACTGTGGGATGTGAAAAACAAAAGAAACAGTTATTGATCCATTCCCAGTGCCAGACTCCATGGTAAGATGCCTCATGTTCCATATCTCTTCTGAGTGTGCCAGTAAACTGTAAATTGTTATTGTTATCTGAACTTTATAGATGAGGAAACAGAGGGGTCAAGGAACTTACCCAAAACACATAGTAGCACCATCAGGATTCAAACTAGGGTCTTTCCAATATCCACGCTGGTATCCAGATGATTGGCACGTTCAGAATAACTGCCATATTGGTAAGAACATTTACTTTGTCGTTAGAGTTCATGGGTTTCAGTCCCAACTCCTCCATTGTGTGATCCCGGGCAATTTCATGCATCTATGACTCAGTTTCTCATGTATGCAAAAGGGAAAATAATAGTAACAGGGGTGTAGTAGTAATGCCTACCTCAAAGATCGATCTGAAGGATTAAACGAGGAGGTGCACATGAAGCCTTACCACCTAGTAAAGCCAACAAGTACCATCTGTTACTCACGTTATTTTTATTGATGAAGGATATCATTAGTTTTCCTGTGAAGGATACTACAGCAGTGGGGTTTCACAGCATCTTTTTAGAGACTCCATTACCAGAGGTAGGGTAAGAGAGATGGTAATAGTCTGTAATTCAGGATGACAGAAGTAAGGGTTAGCAAGACTTTCCATACTAACTAGAGGGAACTTCAGTGCAGTGAAAACACCAAATCTGCACCTGAGAATCTTGAGCAGCAATTGAGTTGGCCTGACGTGAGGCCTGGCGGGATACAGGAATGAGCTCCTCTCTGCTACCAGTAAAGGGGGCAACGGTGGGGGGGGAGGAGGGTCCTATTTTGGTTGCCTCTGAAGGATTTAGTGACAAGGACTAGTGGCTTTTGTCACCATTTGCCCCAAACAGTGGTCCCTGGTAGTTATTTCTGAGCCAATCCTTGGGAAACTGGGTGTAGACGATGGTGGTGATGGTGTGTGTATCTGCTTGGGCAAATTATTTATTTGTGTATATTTGAACATGTGTGTGTGCATGTGTGTGTTTGAGAATACTTGGGAAACAAGAAACCACTATTGTGGGATTCTACTGTGTCATCTGTCCTTTAATTTATTCATTCAATGCATATGAAATAAATATTGAATAATCCTTGAAGGAATCAACATTTCATGATTTCATTTATTCAACAAACATTAATTGAATATTTCCTACTTGCTAGGAACTTTGATAAGGTCTGTGTTTAAAACCTGAGTAAGACACAAGTCTCTGCCCCAAGTGAACTCACTGATAGATAAATGAATGAATGAATGAATGAGTGAATGAATGTCACTAGGAGAGTCTGGCAGAGGCTTTTCAGGTAACTAGTTCTTCACCCGTCAGGAGAAAACATGACATTCAGTTCACAGCAAACCATGGATTTTGCCCTTAAATTAGACATAGATAAATGCCTTATAAAATACAAATGCCATTGAAATAATGGGTTGAAATGCATTCAGTTACTCTGTGTAACAGGTTACTGCATGTGTAATCAGGGTGACTGAAAATGACTGACTGAGTCCATCTGATTTCAATGCAGAACAAAGGGCATGGATAGGGGTAGAGAGTGACAGCTGAGGAGGAGGGGCAGGTATAGAAAAAGACGCGAGTGGAAGACAAACTTCCCACTTGGCCTCGTACGGTCTCAGTTCACCCCTGGAAGGGCAGCTGGGGGTGGGGGGCATTTTCATCCTGCCTGGCTGCAACATGCTTTTGTGGTGTTGGCACCAATCTTCTGGCAAATAAAAAAAAAACTTGCAATTTACTATAAAGTAGCTTTTAAGGATTTGTTAATCAAACCATCACTCTATTAATCTGTTGCCTGTGGTCTCAGTTATAGCCCTTCTCCTAGGAGAAAGCTAAAAAGAAGCCTCAGGACCCCGCAGACAGTGTAACATGTGTGGGATTTGCCCAGCAATTCAAGCTTGTTATTTATTTAACTGAACAGCAGTAAGGACTAAATCTAATGAAAGATAGAGGAGAGGTAGATTAATCCACTGAATAATTAGCTCTGGCAGTAAGGTGTAAATAAAATCTTCCCTCTAGCCTCTTCAGTTCTCAAGAAGACTCCGAGCTGATTCCCTGACTCTCTGGGGGGAGAGGGTGAATGGACAGGCTCCGAAAGTTCTTGGGTGCTGAGCACAGCATCTCCATCTTCCTGATGGTGTCCTCAGGCATACTCTGGCCTTTCCAGTGTCGGTTTCTCATCTGCAAAACGAGGGTGATAATACCTATCTCATAGAGTTAGCTGTTGGAAGAGCCAAATGAGATCTTATCTACAGTTACGGGATCTTGGGCAAATTATTTAAATACTTTATGCCTCAGTTTTATCCATCTGTGAAGTGTGGATGATGTGGATAATAGTAGTATCCACCTAACAGAGTTCAGAGAATTAAAGTTAGTTAATATACACAATATACATCAAGTGCTGAGATACACACAATAAGCACTATGTAAGTGATGATGATGATGATCGTGTAAAGCATTTGCTGGTATCAGTAAGTGGTAGTTCTTATTTTATTGTTTCTTCTTTAGTCCCAGGCATGCCATTTTGTGAAAGCACTGATTTTATCATACAGCTCTCTAACTAGATTAATTAGGATTATTATTCTAACCGTGGTAACAAAAAGACCTAAAAGTGTCAGCATAATGACTTTTTTTTTTCCTGTAATGGTCTCGGATGCAATGAGGCTGGAGGGACTTAGGTAGACAGGGGTTCTGGCATCTCGAACACATCCATTTCAAGTTACTCTGGGGGTGCCATTCAAGTCAGTGGGAAGAGGAAAAGGGTAAGGAAGGAGACGTGTAACAGGTTTTTATGGTCTGGGTCTTGAAGTGGAACACATTATTTCTACCCAGTTTTTGTTGGCTGGTTCTCAGTCACGTGGCCACACCTATCTACAAGGGAGTCTGGGAATGTGGTTTACCTGCCCCCAGGGAGGTAAGGAGTTAGAAGAAGACCCGGCAGCCTCTGTGAGTTCTCCTGACTTCATGATCAACTAAAGACCACTCTTGCTGGCTGTGCATTTGCTACTGCCCTTGAATTTCATGGTATAACCCAATACAAATTCTCTGCTCATGTTGGCTCGGGGTCCTCGCTGCCATGTTCACAGACCCATGATCCTCCCTACCAGACTCTCCCTACATTTGCTGCAGATTCAGATTCAACTAACACTTATAGGCCTATTAGATGCCAGACACTTTTTCATTCACGTGCATGTACAACAACCCAATGAGGTAAGCGTTATTATAGCCATTTTCTGGATGAGCGATCTGAACCAAGAGAGGTGAAATAATTTACTTACAGTCATATTTTGCCCACTCCTCTTCTCTTTCTCAATCCCATAGCATTTAGAGTCTCTACCAAATCAGTTAGTATTCAATCCTCCCTGATTTTATAAGAACAGGTCTTGCTTCCCCAACAAAGATGGAGTTAAAGCTTCTAGGTCAAGCATGGGGACTCTAGATGTTTTTCAGATCCCTAAAAGGTTCTTACACAGGGTGGTGAACATCAGGATTACTTGAACCTGAATGTAACAAAAGTCTTATTGATGAATGTACTAATGGATCTTCATAACTTAGGTGTTAGCCTTCATTCAGGCCAAACCCAAGATGGTTCAGACTCTAAGTTACCTACAAACTTCTTTCTTTTTCTTCCTCTTAGTGCACGTTGAAAAAACTGCTGTCTCTTGCTGAAGTATATGTGTGCTTTGCCCAAAGTTTTCCCATCCCCGCTCCCCGAGTCTCCCCGTTACATGGTACATTAGTTTTGCTCTTGAAAAATAAACTTTAAGCAGAAACTCACAGCTGTGATTTTTCTTGTCCAACTTCCTGTGTTTGATGTGTAAAGACTGGAAATGCTAGCTCCTTGACCACCAAGAGGTCCTTGCAGTCTTTCCTTTTGTGATCCCTTTAGGTAATGGAAGGTCCTCAGAGCCAGCAGCTCAAGAAAGAAAACCAGCCGGGCCTCAGATGATGATTATCCCAAGTGGCTGGTCAAGAGCAAGGAAATGGCAGCGGTGAGTTTTATTGCTTTTGTTGTGCTTCCCGCCCTCTTCAGAGATTTTTATTATAATTAGTTAAAGATATTTACAATAAAACAAACAGTTACAAATGTTAGGAAGATCGTATTGCACTGGGGTTCTCTTTGGCTTCCTCTCTCTCACAGCTGCAAGTGTTGCCTGTTACATGTTATTAATTTAGAGGTAATCAGGTTTGCATTTGCAGCTGTGCTGCATATGTTTTCCTCCAACAGTCATGGCCACGGGCACCAGAACAATTAAGAGTGGAAAACATGCCAGCATTTGTTTCCCCTCCTCTGATGAACTAATAGGGTTTTTCTTTTAATTCTTGGTTTTGTATAATTTCATCAATTGAGTATAGCAAACATTTTTTTGAGCACCTACCATGTATCTGAGCTATAGGCTTTTTGTAAATGTTATCACTTTTAGATATACTATCTTGGTTTTTAAACATGGTTCATATTTTATTAGTGGAGAGAGAGGCTAAGGCCTGAGGGGCTACATGGTAGGAGACATAAGAAGCGAGACACAGTACAACACCCATAGCACTGTAGTCAGGCTGTTACATCAGGAAAAAAGCTGATTAGGTATTTCCAGGTGGAAGTTGCTATTTCTTTTTCCAATTTCAATGGAATTCTAAATCGTCTTTAGGTTATTGCTGTAATCTGATTTCTGACTCAAACACACAGTGTCCTCAATTTTTTGGATACTCGTGTAGAATTCAACAGACCACAGATTCCTTTGAAATAGATTTTAACTGCATTATGGTGTGCAGATGATAGATCAGCCAGGAACAAGGCTTGCGTCAGAAAAATCCAGAACTACAGGATGTTTTCTATTTGGTGTCTAAGCTCCCCTGTTTCTTTTCCCATTCAGTGCAACTTGTTCCTTCTCTTGCATTAAGTAAGGCTATCAATATAAATAAAATTCACTTGAAGAGTGACCCAGCTAAACTAACCCCTGTGTGAAATTGTACTTATTCAGCACATACGCAATTTCATTTTATTCTGTATTCTCTTTATCAGCTTTTCACTAGCGTTGTGAACATTTCACCTCCGTCATGCTAACAATCTAGCTCCGTGGCGGGCAGACTTGCTCAGGTACAGCCCTTGAGTCAACCCTGCCGCCACCTGCCCGTTCATCTTCTTGTTGTCTACAGCTGCGTCTGCATTCCAAGGGCAGCGACGAAGAGCTGGGGAGTAGGAGCTGCTACAGAGAGGGCTAGCTTCGTGGGCGTGTGGGGTGCGCAGTCACACCGGGCCCTGGGCTTCCCAGCGTCCGGTGCTTGGTTTAATGCTCTGTGGTGGCCATCTTGAAGTCATTAAGAATTTTTGAACAAGGGCCTCTGCATTTCCCGTTTTCGCTGGGCCCCCCAAATTATGTGGCTGGTTTAGGTGACAGGGACCTTATGGCTGGAAAAGCTTAAAATAATCATTGTCTGGCCTTCTACAGAACACTTTACTGCTTCTTGATTTAGCTAATCTTCTGTTTTCTTATATTCGTAATTTAAATCATTTAATGTGCATAAGAATTACCTGGAGAACATGTTTAAAAGGTAATTACTAGCGCCCCATGCTCAGAGATTCTGGTTCAACAGAGGTCTCTTGTGTGGCCCCAGTGTCTACATTTTTAAAAAGCCCCGTATTCTTTAACCGACAGCCAGCAATGAAACAGGGACTCAGCCCTAGTACCATAAGGAATTGAATTCTTCCAACAATCTGAGTGAGGTTTGGGAGTGGATTCTTCCTCAGAACCTCCAGGTTAGAACTCAGCCTGGCTAACCTCTTGGTGTTAGCGTTCTGGGACCCTAAGCAATGAACCCAGCTAAGCCAGACTTATGACATCCAGAACTGTGAGCTAATAACTGAGTTTTGTTTTTTAATTAATTAATTATTTTTAAGTTTATTTATTCTGAGAGAGAGAGAGAGAGAGTGAGAGTAGGGGAGGGGCTTAGAGAGGGAGAGAGAGAGAATCTCAAGCGGGCCCTGTGCTGTCAGTGCAGAGCTCGATGCAGGGCTCCATCTCAGAAACTGTGAGATCATGACCTGAACTGAAGTCGGACACTTAACCGACTGAGCCACCCAGGAGCCCCAAGTTTGTTTTTTTTTTTAAATGATCAAATAAAATTAAGAAGCCCAGTGATGGGGATGCCTGGGTGGCTCAATCAGTTGAGCGTCTGACTCTTGATTTCAGCTTAGGTAATGACCCCAGGGTTGTGGGATTGAGCTCCATGTTGGGCTCCACACTGAGCATAGGGCTTGCTTGAGATTTTCTCTGTCTCTGTCTCTCTCTCCCTCTGCCCCTCTCCCCCACTCCCACACTCTTTCTCTCTCAGGAAAAAAAAAAATAGCCCAGTGATGGTTCTGCTGTCACTGCTTCTTGGACCATACCTGGAGAAATCCCATGGGCCTCTCGCCCTTTCTCACCCGTATTTGGGCTGTCTCATTGGATAAAGGCTTACTGATTCACTTGCCACTAGCCCCGTACTTTTCCAATCCATATTTTATACTGTGGTCAGGTTAATCTCCCCACAAAACAATCTTCCTGCCTTGCTAGAGATCTTTTCATAGTGACCCAATCTCTGCAAAACAGAGCCCTAATTCATGGGTTTAGCACTGGCCTTCCTCACTGGCTTCCACAAAATCCACTTCCAAATGTCTCCTGCCCCCTCCCTGTACAGACGCAGAAAGAGTCAAAAACAAATTCCTGTTTTTACGTCTGAGTTTTACCACTCATCAGCTGTGTACCCTCCTATGAGCCTTAGAATCTTCATCCCGAAAACTGAGACCATAATTAATAGGCTGCACTGAGAAGGGACACAGCACTATGTCTCCTGTGTGCTGGAGACATGAGGGACCTTCTACAAAATGATTGACAAGTACCCTTCAAAAGTGTCCAGGTCATGAAAGATAGGGAACACTGAGGAACAGTCACAGGAGACCAAGGAGACATGATGATGAAATGCGATGTGGGATTCCGGATTGATGGTGGCCCAGAAAAAGGACATTAGTAGGGAAATTGGTGACATTTAAATAAGGCTTATTTTTCAGTGAATAGCATTGTGCCAATGATAATTTCCATTTTTGATAACTTTACCATAGTTATATAAGGTATTAACATAGGGGAAGCAGGGTGAGGGATATAGGAAGATTCTCTATACTATTTTAGTGACTTTTATAAGTCTAAAATTTGTTTAAAATAACAAGTTAAAGAAGTTGAAATAGTAAGATATATATTACAAGGTTGTAAGAAGTGATAAAATAACAGGTCGCTTCTGAGGGCATTTATTAGGTGCCAGCCGTAGAGAACTTTGCATGCCCTTAAGCCATTCTAAGAACCCTATGTGGTAGGTAACCATTTTTATAAGTGTACAATTCCGGGGTGTTAAGCATATTCACACCGTTGTGAAGAAGATCACACTTATACATTTTTTAACCCCTAAAAATACTTCAGAATTTTTAGAATAGAATTCAGAATAGAATATATGACACTCGCTACTTAACAATAAGAACAAACAATAGGGGCGCCTGGGTGGCTCAGTCGGTTAAGCATCCGACTTCAGCCAGGTCACGATCTCACGGTCCGTGAGTTCGAGCCCCGCGTCAGGCTCTGGGCTGATGGCTCAGAGCCTGGAGCCTGTTTCCGATTCTGTGTCTCCCTCTCTCTCTGCCCCTCCCCCGTTCATGCTCTGTCTCTCTCTGTCCCAAAAATAAATAAACGTTGAAAAAAAAAATTAAAAAAAAAAAAAAAAAGAACAAACAATAAAGTCTTTCAAGAAAAAAATGTGCTAAAGATTTAAACTGACATTTCACCAGTGAAGATATACACATGACAGGTAAGCACATGAAAAGATATTCAACATCATTAGTAATCAGGGAAATGAAAATTAAAACATCACTGAGGTACTTTCTGAATGGCTTCAAAAATGCTGAAGATTCCAGGGGCTGTTAAGAACGTGGAGTTCATGGAACATCATCCATTGCTGGTGGGAATACAAAAAGTATTTTGTATTTTGAAACACGGGTTGGCAGTTTCTTATAAGTTAACCTTACATTTACCATATGATCCAGCATTCCTGCTCCTAGGTATTTACACAAGAGAAGTGATGGCATACATGCACACAAAGACCTGTACGTGAATGTTTACCAGGCAGCTTTACTCATAATTGCCCCAAACTGGAGACAACCAAATGTCTGTCCATTGATGGATAGTGAACAAATCCAAGTACCCCTGTCCTATGCAGCCCACTCAAGTAAAGAGGATCGACTACTGGTCCACACAACAACATGGATGAATCTTGAATGTATTATGTGACAGAAGCCAAATTCAAAAACAACAGTATATAATTCCTTCAACATAACACTTGGGGAAAGCAAAACTGTAGGGCCAGACTAGGGTCAAGGATAGGATTAACTACATACATTTTGTGTCAAGTATTCTATTTTTTTTTTAAGTTTACTTATTTATTTTGAGAGATACAAAGAGCAGGGGAGGGGCAGAGAGAGTGAGAGAGAGAGAATCCCAAGCAGGCTCCGCGCTGGCAGTACGGAGACTGAGATGAGGCTTGAACCCACAAACCATGAGATCATGACCTGAGCTGAAATCAGGAGTCCGATGCTTAACCGACTGAGCCACCCAGTCACCCCAAACTGTTCTAAATCTTGACTGTGATGGCAGTTAAAACAACGTGACTGCCCAAGTATATAGAACTGTATGCCTACATAAAGTCAATTTTTACTCGGATGTAAATGATAGTTCAGTTGACCTGGCTGTAAAAATACTTCAGATATCTGATACTTCCAGTAGTTAGCACTTAATATATCATACTGTTATCAGCACGTAATATGTAGATAGATCTTAGTTTTCCCTGGGTAGTCCCAGTTAGTGCTCATTTACTTGGTGACCCAATCAGTTTAACATTTGTCACGGATAATAGAAACCTGGTTTGGATGATATGTAGTCATGGTAGCGTGAGGCGATATTCTCACGGTACTTCAGGCAAACTTTTGAGATAACAGGCCATTAGGTGGAGTGGTCAAGGATATTAGATCAGCACTAACTTTTCTTCCAAGGAAAAGTATAAGTTAGAGCACATTCCTGCCGCCCCCTCTGGCCTAGTCTGACTGATAAAATATGTGACACAGAGTTTGAAGTCCAGTAGATTCAGAATTAAATACTAGGACAGCAGCTAGGTAAGTGGGTATGGTATTTAATCTAAACAGCCTCACTTGTAACATAAATATCATAGTACCTGAGTCGCAGGGAGGTTATGAAAAAGTGACTTAGCACATTGCTTGTATACACTTAAGCCATTATGTGTTTTGGCATCCGCGGCCTCTTTTCTTGCTCATGAAGTGGACTTATTGAAAACTTGCTACTCACTTAAAGCTTGGTCCCTCCCAGAAGAATTACTTGTAGTACCTTCAAGTACCTCCCCTCTCCACGGTTGCCCACTTACTGGTTGCTTGTTGTCTGGTGTTTCCAAGACAGGGTGAAATGTATTTAAGTAATTTCAGGAACGCAGCACACCCAAGGTGTAAGACAGCAAGAAGCACGCCTCACCGGCGCCCTTGCTTTGTCGCCGAGTGTGGTCAGATCAATGGTTAGATATCTGAGTTAGTGAGTCAGAATATTTGAAGAAAGTGTGACATTCAACTGTGATTCATTTGAACCTATGTAGAAAGAGATTCCTGCTCAATGTGTTCTTGAGAACCACAGTGTGAGCCACCGTGAACCTCAGGCAATTAGAGGGTCACACAATATTTTCTTTGGGCCAACAAATGAGTGCTGTGTTAAGGTATAGACAGGGAATAAAAAGAAATCGAAGATCCAGAACCTGCTTTGAAGGCATTTATGCTATAGCCGGGAAGACAAAATGAAAAGGCACAAATCAAGAGAATGATAATATGGAATAGAATTAAGCACCGCATGCCATGGAAAACCCTAAAATATTGCTATTAATAATAATACTACTACAAAGATGTGAGTTAAAGGAGAGATGACTGTAAATGAGAAGTGGTCAGGACAGGTATTTAAGAGCTCCCTTTATAGGACTTTAGTGACTTTTTACATGAGACTTAAATTAATTTCTGTCACCAATAAGGATTTCAGAAAATCCTAGTCCTATATCTGAACTGAGTGAGAAGCAGTCAGTGTGGCTAAGATTGAAAACAAAACTCAGTTCATTGTTAGCAGATGCAAGATTGATTGGGGTAGGAGTTAGCTGGGGCTGGGAAAGGAAATATTCTCCAAATGTTCAAAAGGCCTGTTTGTGAACTTTTTAAAAAACGTTTTTATTTATTTTTGAGAGAAAGAGAGCAAGCACCTGGGGGAGGGGGAGGGGGGATCCGAAGTGGGCTCTGTACTGACAGCAGCAAGCCCAATGTGGGTCTCAAACTCACAAACCGCGAGATCATGACCTGAGCTGAAGCCAGATGCTCAACCAACTGAGCCACCCAGGTCCCCTTTGTGAACTTTTAGTACCAAGTTGCTACAGAAACTTCTGTGTGTGTGTGTGTGTGTGTGTGTGTGAATAAATTATGGGACTTCTACTTTGCCATGAGATGAGATGGGAAGCAGAGGTTAAGAGGAAGCTTCAAAGAGCAAATAAGCCTTTTCCTTTGATAGTTTGTCCATCGACAGATAAAGAAAACGTGGTGTATACAGACAATGGACTATTATTCAGACTTAAGGAAGGAAATTGTGATACATGCTACAACATGGTAAAACTTGAAGACATTATGCCAAATGAAAAATGCCAGACACAGAAGGACAGTATTGCATGGTCTATCTATATGAGGTACCCAGAGTAGTCACATTCATAGAGACAGAAAGTAGAATGGGAGAAATGGGGAGTTATTATTTAATGGGTATAGAGTTTCAGTTTGAGAAGAAGAAAAAGTTCTGGAGATGGATGGTAGCAATGGTTGCGATATGATTGTACTTTATGCCACTGAACTGAACACTTAGAAATAGTTAAGAGGGTAAATTCCATGCTGGTGTGCCTTATTGCAATTTAAAAACCCCAGACATTTCATAAAAAATTACATGTGTATGCAACCAGTTTTTTCTAAGTATCTCCTTTCCTTATAAAGTGTGGGTGAGAATAAAATGTGTCTCTTTCATTTCAGTGAAGCATTCCTGTGTGAATCCTAGCTCATTAGATTATATTTGTCAAGCCAGGCAATGATTACTACGATAGGGGATTAAGGAGTCTTGTGAATTTTAGCCTCGAATGCCCAAATCTAGAAGTGATAAGGTCTAAAGTTAGTACCTTCACTGGTACATATTTATGAGTTCACCTGGGCATTGAGGGGATTCTAGGTGTATGGAAAACAATGGGTAATGGCATGCAGGCAGGAATAAGTATGTGGTGGTGGGGCTGAATGGATTAAAGGGATTGGGTGAGGGGTAGTAGAGAAACCATCCTGATTAGAAGGAAGATTATATAAAAGGAAATTGTGTGACCAAATGACGGGTTGTGTGAGGTCAGGCTATGGAGGGAGTTCAGGTTGGGTGTATAAGTAATAGGCATCCATGGCAGATTCTCGTTCTGGTTGTACGTGCATTGCATATGTCAAAATGTAAATCCTTTCCAGTGATGAGATTGTATTCTTGAGAAAAGATGAGAAAAAAAAATATGTCCTTGAGCCTTCAGAATTCTTTATCCCTCTTAAAGGGCTCTGCTATGTGCAAAGATTCTTTAAAATGCAAAGCTTTGTGCATGCAAAATTGAAGCCATTGCAAAGAAGGCAAATTATATTTGCACAGTGCACAATGACTATACTCCGGTGATCTCAGTAAATGACAAAACTGATAACAATTCTTGAAATCCACTCCTGTGACAAACTGTGCCGTAGCTAGTTATCTGACTTGCTTTTCTTGAAGGCTGAGACGAGGGTCACAATGTGTTGACTTGTGGCATAAATATAAATGTTTCCTTCACTTTTTTCTTCTGACATCATCTACTAGCTGGAGAACACGGAGACCTTTTGTTTGATTTGGACAAGGCAGCGTATTTACCAATGGCTGAAGGGTGATTAAGAAATAATGTAACTTCAAAGAGTGTGTGGAGAGAGGCCTAGGTAAAGATTGCCTGGATCTCTTCTAGATATTATGGGAAGGTGACTTGGGTTAAATTTGAACAAGTTGGATAGGTCAATGAAAGTTAAGAATAAGCTTAACTTATTGTAAAAGCATTAAGTTGTAAAAACATTGTCTACAATGATAGTCCCTTGGACTATTTAAGAGGCTCTATTGTCAGGATCTTGTAATAAAATTGCAAAATCCCGGTATACTGCAGTTAATAAAGGTAGAGTGAGCCATTCTAGCCTAATCAACAAATATTACTAACAAAGGGAAAGAAGGTGTTAAAACAACTGTGTCTACATGGATAGGTCATATGCTGGAGAGAATTGCTATTAATTTTCAGGGGTAACTGAGAACCAGGCTTAGTCAGATTCATTCTTTTTGGTGAATGAAAAGCTAACAGGAACTATAACAGTGCAGAAAAGGGCCAAGTTATAGTTTCCATTTCCAGCAAAGCCACACAAAAAGTTTAAAGGGTAGAAAGTGCTCAGCATGGGTCATTTGTCATGAAGCCCAGCTTTCTGTTTAGCACAGCTAAAGGTGCTTTGCCAAAAAGGGAAGACTAGAAGGGAAAATACTCACTTTAATTTTCAGGCTATGTGTTGATGGAGACCTACCCTCTGTACTACCTACTCACATGTGGCTATTGAGCATTTGAGATGTGGCTAGTCTGCATTGAGACATGCCATGAATATAAAATATATACGGGATTCTATATATATATTTTTAATGTTTATATTTGAGAGAGACAGAGCGCAAGAGGGGGAGGGGCAGTGAGAGAGGGAGACACAGAATCCGAAGCAGGCTCCAGGCTCCACGCTGGCGGCACAGAGCCTGACAAAGGGCTTGAACCCACGAACCGTGAGATCATGACCTGAGCCGAAGTCGGATGCTTAACCGACTGAGCCACCCAGGCACCCCCTTCCCGTGTAGTTCTAATACACCTGCCAGGAAACTTGAATTACATTAAGTGGCTTGCATTATATTTCTATTGGATAGCACAGGTGTAGATGGTACCGCATTGACTTTAAGAGCTAATATTTTTCATTGATGTATTTCATTCTGTTAGCGTAGACATGATAAGTTGAAACTCAGTTAAGAAAGAGGAATTGGGCTTTTTAACCCCTAAATTATTGTTTTTCAAAACATGAACTGTTTTATCTTACGGAGGCTTTAAAAATACCCAGTGTGGTTATCCCTCAGCCAGTTTCTTTTGCATTTATTTGTTTAATGATTTTTTTCATTGTGCTGTCATAATGATAACTTTCTATTCTTTGGAAGAATTAGATCAGATGATTAAATCCCCTTCTGAGTATTTAGAAGGGGGCAGCCAAAGAAAGCTGATTTGAATATAGGGAATAAACAGTAATTAAACTGTAAATGTTGATTTTCTTTTGAAGTCCACTGGCGTGTTTGGTGTGAATAAAGAGCACATTGTCAGTTATTATTTCTGCTGCCACAGTTATGGCACGTGAGAGTCGTTGAAAGGCTACGTTAAATTGGGGAGTTTCCCAGGGTTGCTGAACTGAAACTTCCCTTGTTTATATTAAAGCTTAGATAATTTTTTTCCCCTCAAACAGTACACATTGATTTTAGATAAAATCTGAGCGGTTTTCCCACCCCCCTTCAGACTCATCTACTTCACTCTAATCTGGAGATAAGCTTTTAAAACCTGGAAATGTGGCTTCTTCCTGGAAACCAAAAGGGGCTTACTTCCACTCTGCATTTTTGGGAAACTCTAAATAGAAGTTCTCAACCTTAGCTGTTTCTTAGGCTCTCCTGGGGAGCTTTTAAAACTCCCAGGATCCAGGCTTCAGGCTACCCTCTGGATCAATTATATTAGATACTCTGGGATAGGATCAAGGGATTAGTAAGTGATTTTGAACACTCCCCACGCAATTTGAATGCGTAGCTGAGGCTGGGGACCACAGCTTCATTAAGGCTACCTTAATGCAGCTGAACACCTATGTCCATCAGCCTTTTCCAGAAAGACTCAAGGAGACTGGTTTGCAGTGTTTGAAGTTTCTAAATAGCTTTTCTGCCTCCAGTTGAAAATTAGAGGGGCTGTGCATTGCTCACCCTGAAGCACATGGCAATGTATATTTTTCTCATGCTCTAACGTAAATGCTGAAGAGACTTTGATGATTATAAAACCTTCACAAGCTTAATGATTAATGGGACTTGCATTATTCAGGATGGGTGATGCAGGTTATTAGTTTCTTAAAACCACACATGCAACACACACACATACAAAGTCAAGGTGTTATCTACTGCAAATATATTTTCATAAGTTATTTTTAATGTTTATTTATTTATAGAGGGAGAGAAAGTACACGAGCCGGGGAGAGGCAGAGAGAGGGAGAGAGAGAATCTCAAGCAGGCTCCACACTGTCAGTGCAGAGCCTGATGCAGGGCTCGAACCCATGAACCGTGAGATCATGACCTGAGCCCAAATCAAGAGCCCGATGCTCAACTGACTGAGCCATGCAGGTGCCCCTTTCATAAATTATTTATCACAGCATTAACAGTTTCAACTAGATTCTAAAGAGAACATATTCAGCAGAGTGAATATAGCAGAAATCATGCTGAATTCTTTTGGGTTTGGTTGGGTATTACTGTCTTTGCAAATGTAATTATTATGATGAAAACCAAATTTTCCCCTTGTGAAACTATTTGGTCCTCATGAGTCTGATTCTACTTCATTTAAGACTTCAAAAGGAGTTCATGTAGTGAAGGTGTTTTGTAAGCTCTAAAGCGCTAAGCAAAGTAAGCTAACGCATTATATATTGTGAAGGTTGGAGTTTTCATATTTAAAACCGACATCAAACGAGATAGTCCCAATTGTGGGTAGCCAAGAAAGGTGATTTATTTTGGGGTGGCACTGTTGGGAAAGGATGAGGTGGGCTTCTTCAGTAATCTCAAAATGGATGGAGGGTAGACTGTAAAAGTTCTTGAATCAGTGGCAATTTGTTGTTGGCTGTTTTGTTATTGACAGCTTTAAGAGGTTTGTTCATTCTTTCAACAAACATTCATTGATGGTCTACTGGGTTTCAGGTAATGTTCTAGGTGTTAGAGACATGGCAGTGAACAAAGCAGAAAAGCAATGAAAAACCCACCTTACCTTCATAGAGTTTAGATTCTAGTTGGGGGGAGACCGAGTAAATCATATAAATTATGTTTTAGAGGAAAAAAATAAAGAAGTTCTGGGAAGAACCAGATTATGGCTTTTCATGTGACTAGGGCCAGCCTTTCCAATCTTTTACATCTGAGTAAAAGATTGAAGTAGATGAAGGAGCCAGCCACACAAATATCAGAGGAAGGGTATTCCAGGCAGCGGTGACAGGTAGTATAAAGGGCTTGAGGTGGGGGTACGCCTGGGCTTGCCAGAGAAAATACATGAAGTGTGAATTTCAGTTAAATAACACATAATTTTTAAATATAAGTATGTGCCATGAAATATTTGGGGCATACTTCTATTAAGAATGACATTGTAGTGTTTTTACGTATTAAATCTGACAACTCTAGGTATACTTAGCATATTTGGAGGTGTGAAAGGGGGCCAGGGGATGGCCTGGAGTGAGGACTGCAGACAGTAGAAATAGACGAAGGAGGAAAGGCACCGGGGGCCAGAGTGTGCAGGGCCTTTTTGGTCACTGTAAGAATGTTAGCTTTCAGTGCAGCTGACACTGGTCATCACTGGAGAGTCTGGGTAGAGAGATGTTGTCACCTTTCTTAAAGTTTAAAAGACCCAGTGTATCTGCTGTGTTATATGAAGGAGAACAATGGCAGGAGCATGGAAACCAGTTAGGAGGCTATCTCAAAACTCCCGGTGGGGGATAATGGAGGTGCTGAGAAGGGGTGCGTGTCTGGGTATATTCTGATGGTAAATCAATAGTGTTGGCTGATGGACTAAGTGCGGGGTGCAAGCGAAAGAGAGGGAACTGGGGAAGACGCCACTGCCATTCAAATCACTGGGGTGATTTCAGGTGGAGCAGGATTGTTCTGGAGCAGGGGAGGGGAGGATCATGAGTGCATTATTGATGTGTTCACTGGGAGATGTCTATGAGAGATCCAAAATGTCAAGTCGGCAGTTAGAGGTGTCTTTTCAAACAGCGAAATCTGGAATTGGATCCTTTGACCCAAGTGAATAGGGAAAGGAAAACAAGGAAGGCTGTTTAGAATAAGATGAAGTTCATAGCCCTGCTGTTGGGGACTTCACCGGGGGTTGTGGCTGTCTTAGGGAGCTGGGAGCGACAGGCAGCTGCTAGTATGTGGCAATCTCTTGAATCCCAGGGAAGACAGGCCACCAGAGCCCTCAGACGACAGATGGAAGAGCTGAGCTAAATATCACATCTCCGCGCTTCCAGCTGCCAAGACCTGGCTGAGTCACTCCATGCCACCACCTCTCGGTTACCCTGCCTCAGTGTTCTGCAGTATGGCCGGGTCAGCCTGTTCTTGCCACTCGCCCTCCTCATAGAGTAGCTGTGAAAGAAATATGTGGAACTCAGTCTCCGTATAGATCACCTGAGGAGAGAAAAAAAAAAAAAAACTCACTGTGGAGGGGTGAGACAAGCCTTTATTATGGTGGTGTTGTTCACAGCCACAGTCTTTCACCCATTGCTGTGACGAGTGAGGATCTCACATGGCATGTCCTCCACCCTGCCTCCGAGAGCCCTCTCCTTTCTTCAAGGTCTTCAGGAGACTCCTGATTCTTCCTTTCAGAGCTTAGGCGGCAGCAGATGTTATCATTTCATCTTGCCCACCCACTAAAACTTGGCTCCTCCTCGAGGCACTTTCACATTTTCCCACACTTTCCTTCTTCAATCTTTTCCTGTCAGCTTCTACGTTTGCTCCTCCCCTTCTCTGTAGATGCTGTGAGATACTTGGCAATTGTCTCTTTGGCTCGTTTTTGTTACCCATTCTCTCCCTTCCTCCTCCCCCATTTTATTTCTCTTGACTTGTTATATACTGAGATTTGGTTTGCATTTTTGTTCTATCTGACTCTAATCAATAAGGCTCAGAATGGAGGTTTGTTGGTTTTTTTTAACCCTCATTATGTTACTTGTGGTTTTCTCAGTTTCATCCAGAAATCAATTATACATCCCAATAATGAAACTTAATTTGGGCAAGTTTTGGTGATTCTCCCCATGCCAAGTCCATGATACAATTGCCACCTGAGATAAAATATGTAACAATTGCCATTAATATTTCATTGCAAGATTATCAAACTCCACTTGAAACTTTCCCACTGGTTTTATTTTGCGTAGAAGTTATTTGATCCAGAGATCTAAATATAAGAGATCTATATGGTTCGAGTCATTTGGCTTAAGATGTTTAATGACTCTGGGTTAACTGGAACTCAGACTCCAGTTCCACATGGTACGGGGTCCCCTTTGTCTGACCCTCTCTTTCTGCCAATTAGCTGGGTTTGAATTCAAAAGCCTTTTTCTCTGATGCCAGTTATTGTTGATTATCTGGACAAATTCTCACTCTGCTGCTCAGTTAAGGGCAACTTTTCAATCTTCATCCACTGGTGTCTCCAATGGGTTCCCCCTTTCAGGTCCACGGGGAGTGTAATATGGGTGAAATTCTTGGAAATTCTTTAACAAAATCTGCTCTTTGGCCAGTATTTTTGTGGTGAGTGTTTCTTGTGCTGCAAGGCCTTATCTTGCACAGACCATCCTGTCTCTGGCATCTACAGTTTTCAAATTGGTTGACTGGAAAAATGCAATGTGAATTTCGCTTAAAAATTTTTTTTAATGTTTATTTAATTTTTGAGAGAGAGAGAGGCAGACTGCAAGTGGGGGAGGGGCAGAGAGAGGGAGAGACGGAATCGGAAGCAGGCTCCAGGCTCTGAGCTGTCAGCACAGAGCCGGATGCGAGGCTCCAACCCACGAGCTGTGAGACCGTGACCTGAACTGAGTTGGATGCTTAACCGGCTGAGCCACCCAGGGGCCCCAGTGAATTTCATTTTTGTAAAGCTGTCGTGTACTGAGCTCTTATTCTGTGCCGGTCTTTTACATAGAAGATGCATTGAGTTCTCACAGCCCAGATCCTTGGAAAGGTTAAATGGCTGGCCCAAGTTAGAGACAGTAAGTATGGGAAATCAGGGCATGTACCAGATCTGTCTGATTCTACAACATGTGTTCCTAAGGACAAAACTTCCTGGGATGATATGGGGTTTAAATTAAATCAGCAGATGAGAATCAAGATGATTCCTTTTCCCTCTCCCAAAGAGTTTAGTTTCCCTGGAAAATGTCCAACTTCTGTGATACTCATTTGAAATCTAAAAGTTGAGTTGTCTTTGCAATGTCCTTCCTCTATTCCTGGAGTCAGAACTCTGATTCACCAAGACAAATCCTGAAACTTTAATCTACTACGTTTAAAAAATATATTGTTTTGAGCATAGTGAGTTTCTGAATCAGAAACCAACCGTTCTGAACTGTACATCAGCACCAGACTAAATAGCTATGAAATGCCAAGCTATGGGGAACATGTACTCATTAAAGACAGACTGTTTAATTCTTCCATGATTGCTACACAATGACTGTTATAATCCTAACCCATCTGACAGACGCTCAGTACATTGTTGATAGGTTAGTTCAAGTTAGGAATGAAGGTAGAAGATGAGAGAGTGATTTGTATTATCTTTACTGTTGTTCCCAGCAGAAGGTCAGAAGATGAATTCCAAATGACAGGCTGATCTCAATTGGTCTCTTTCAATGTGTGCTTGATGAGGTGTTTCTGATGGGCTTTTATTGGTCAAGCTTGAAAGATCATCTTTTCAGAAAGGTCAAATTCCCCATTGTCAAGGAATAGGGAAATCAGACTGCCAGCAATTCTGATGCTGGATTTCGTCCTTTCTCATTTCTTACACATAAGAAAGAAATATAGAAAATGTGCAGATGACAGGTGGGATGTCCACATGGAAATGAGACTTCATTATGTTTTCCCTCTACTGCCTAGTATGATTGCATACCTGAATGTAAGGGAAAGGTGACCATAATCAATGTGGTAACAAATACGATTCACTCGTTTCTTCTTTCCCTAGCCTTATAGGGCCCATACAGTGTGTTAGTGAAGAAGATCTCAGAGTGTGAAGTGGGGCAGCTCTAGGCTTAAAGCTTGGTTCCTTCACCAATTGGCTTGATTTGGGGCAAGTGACACAATTGCCCTAACTTATAGTTTCCCATCTATAAAGTAGGGATAAAAGTAGCACCTATATGCTGTGGTTACTATGAAGATTAAAAGGATTAATGTCTGTGAAACCTTTAGCAGAGTACCTAGCAGACAGTAAATATTGAATGGATGATAGCCGTTTAAAAAAAAATGATTGCTATAGTCACAGAAAATAGACTAGTTCATTAGATGAAAATATGGCTAGGGATGGACGTGGAAGTTCGTAAAGGGGGTGGGAAGATATTACCAGGACACCCTGATACCAATTGTATGTAAATCATTTAGCAGTGCTCCAAGGATCGTACTGTAATTCTGTGCTTGTGAGGGAAGACTGAATCACCTCCATTTCATCCGTAAATGCTGAGGGCAATAATCGGGTGCGGACCAATAAATCCTGCCTGTCTACCTGGAAATGACTAAACCCCTTTCTCTAATTTAACAAAGTAGGATAATGTTAGAGACTATAAAAGAGAGGGAAGTGGGGATGGAAGGGAAAGGAAAGGTTCTAAGGTCAGCCCCAACCTGCGTTCTTGAGCTATGACTAGAACATCATCTGTTTTTTACGTCCTCTGCAACTTGAGTTACCAAACACAGATCAGAGCTCTGAATTAAGCTGTGTGGCATATGAACACCTAATTCCCACTCTCCTAACCAGCAAGGGCAAGGTTTCTTAGCCAAGTTCATTACGAGGGCAAAGGCCTGGGTAATTTCTTTGAGGGATGGTATACTGTTTTGTAATAAGGTATATAGGGCGCTGTGCTATTTGTAGACCCATGTAAGGAGAGAAATTGCATTTAGAAAGCTCACCTTGGAGTGGAGGGAAATGCCTTGGAACTCTGCAGCCCAGCAAGTGCTTACCAATTTCCTGGCCATTGATGGTGAGCGGAGAGGCTGTTGCAAAAGCACTTGTGTTCAGTAATGTAGGCAGTTAGAGATTTTCCTTCTCCTCGTGGATGTTAGCTTTCTACTCTGTAGATGCTTTTGGCTGAACTATATTTAGCTTTCAGGTTAGCATTTTGAAGCCATTCTGATTTTGTTTAAAATTAAAATCACAACCTGAATGTTGGACTATGGCTGTAGAGAACTCTTCAGATTGTGTTGGGACTCCCCTACAGGTTATTGTACTCTGCCTCTCTGAAGCAGACACTGGGCTCCCATCTGCTTAAATGTAAATGATTCTGTCAAATTCATCCCAACTTTCATACTTGTATGAGTTTGGTTCACTTCCTTGAAGCAAGCCAAGCAGATTCTCCAAATACCAAACATAGGATGCAGATTCCAAGGGGCACTGGGTCATCGCTCCCCTCTATGCAGCTCCTCCACCCACACCCAGCTAATGGTGGAAGGTGTTCAGATAACTGCTTAAGACAACACACCGGTGGATACTGCCAGACTGTTCCAGATGCCAGTTGAAGCGCTAAGTTTTCTCAGAAACTCAGTGCTTGCCCTGTATTCTCAACCCCTGAGCTGCATTCTCCTAACTTGGTTATCTTGGTCTCTTCTGCCAATTGATTTGCATCATTTTTCATGTGCCTTGTTTGACTGCCCTGTCTCCAGCTCTGTTGAGACTGTCTGTGGGTGGTTTCCCTGTACCAAGATGACAAGGGCAAAGGTCAGAAGCTTCCATGATTCATTTCCTCTTTGCTGTACGCAGTGGATGGTTTTCTGGGTGAGTCACTCAGATGCCAAACACAGGAGGGATTTTCTTCACATGCAGGCCCCCAGGCTCCGCCAAGCCCTGAATTGGAGGAACTGAGTTCTTAATATCTCCTTAAAATTTTTGTATTTTTTTCTGATGATTTCATAAGCCCATTTGTATCCCCTTTCTTTGTTTCTGATGACTCTGACTTATGCATGCTGCCTACCCCTTGGAGAACTTCCTGGTATCTTGTGGAGTCCCACTGAATTCTAACTCTAGAATAATTGGACTTTTAAAAATATATCCCAAACATACCCCAGTATTAAAACAGTCTCTGGTGAGTCACCTATACTGGAGTGCTTACAGCAGTCTACCTGCGACTCCTTAAAAATATACCCTCTTCTTTCTCTCCCTGAAAATAATCTATGGGAGGAACATGTATGTCCACTGAGGAAGATGTTTAAATTACCTAGAGCTAAACTCCGCAGTAAACAGTTTTGTTTTTCTTTCTCAATGATGGGAGGGATATTATTTTCTCTCTTTTTTTTAACCTTTAAAAATTATGAAATAGAAGATGCAAACAGAAAGCATAAATGTATAGTACAATGAATAATTATAAAATGAACAGCCCTCAATCAAGAAATGGAAGTCGCCAGCCCATAAGCCCCTCCTTTGTTTACCTTCTAGACCACACCCCCTCCCTCCTTTTCAGAGGTAACCACTATCCTGACTTTTGCAGTAATCACTTCCTTGGTTTTCTTACCACCTATGTATGCAAGGTGGTTATTTTCTAAGGTAATATCTCTTCTATCATCTACTGGTGGCACTGTATTATTCATTTGTATTAAGCAATGACCATGGGATGACACCAGCTGCAGTTGTGCACACATACTCTTCTCTCCCTCACCCCCAGATTCTGCAGGACTGCTTATCCGTGTTCACTGTGCCGTGAGCAAACAATGTTCGTACCACCACACGTGTTTACAATAATGACAGTGGAGAGGTGAAACAAACATGAAACTTTCAGTGGTCTCTGTCCTGTGTTCTGGTTCCTGAGCTACAAGTAGAATTAAACAACTTTGTGATGGGAATAGGAACACTCCTCTTCTCCCCATACATGGTCCCCCTCTTTCGCTTCCCTGAGAAGTAGTCTGGCAAGGTCTAAAATCTGCAGAACTTGGGCATGAAAAGGACCCATTTACTGGTCCTGGATTCTCCCCCAGTTTGCTTCCTGTTGTGGGAATATTGCATCACACTCTTAATTGCCATTCCTCACAAGGATTCCTTGGCCTTCGTTGGTCTGTCATATTCTCTGCTGAACTAGAAAAAAAGAGAAGTGGGAATGGGACCTAAAACCTGATTCGTAACCATTTTCACTTCCTGTCTTCTTTCACTTCCCCCATTGGCTCAGGCAGGTTTGTGGATGAGGGAAGGAAAATCACCGCTTATTGTACCCCTAATTTTGAGTCCATTATCTTATTAAATGTGAATAACACTATGGGATAATAATAATGGTGGTGATTATTGTTTATTTTTTAACCTTTTACCCCCTTCACCTACAGGTAGCAGGTACCAGGTGACAGAGATGGCCAGACCAGTGATGTCAGGAAGCACAGATAGTGGCCGGTAGGCTGTGGAAGGCATCGTAAGTGTAACGTGAGAGAATCTAACTGAAAGACAGTGAAGACAACATGGAATGTGCTATGGTGCTACTCACTATCTAATGCTACTCACTGCCTGTTCATCCTTGACCTTATCTAGGAGGTGGTCCCAGAAGCACCAGCAGGACTTTATGTCTTGCCTATAAGGCAGTTGTTCTCCATTGTGATTCCTGTAGCCAGTGTTTCCCCACGAGTGGAGGGCAGGTTAAATGCTTGTGTGAAACATTTTGGTCAGTCAAGGAGCAGGTGTTGGGAAAACAAACAAGGCAGGGATTTAATTTTGGAGTATGTCTGGAGGTGGCATTAACAGAGCATGTTGAAGTTATTTTCAGAGGTGCTTACGAATTGTTCAAATCCATGTCCTTAACTTTGGGAGGGAGTAACATCTGAGTCACACTAAATGTGGAACCTGAACAAGGCTCAGAGCCTGTCACAGACACCATGACCTTGGGCCATTGGCTTTCATTCATCCCATGAGGTTTGGTGCCCAGTGTTAAAGGGCATTTTTTTCAGAAGAGGAAGTTGGAGAGAGAGCAGTGGTGGCAGCTCCCCTTTCAACACGTCTCTGGGAATTTTTAACCTGTGTGAGATGAGGGATGGTTTTTCACCCTCCCCCTGCCCTGGCTCTACTCTGCAACTCCTTTGAATTGGTCGTATTGTTGTCATCATTTTACGAAATGTTTATCCTTCTTTTGTAATATGTGTGTTGAATACTTTGTTCATTCTTGATTTTATTCATTTAATCAACAAACATTTAATCAACAAACAACAAACATTTTTGAGCTCACACTTAGTGACAGGCACGGTCTCAGACTCTGGTGATACACAAATGAACAGGCACAATTTATTTCATCTTTAAAAGTTTTCAGTGTTCAGTAAACTTTTAAAACACGTGGGACACCTGGGTGGCTCAGTCAGTTAGGCGTCTGACTCATGGTGTTGGCTCAGGTCACAATCTCATGGTTCTTGAGTTTGAGCCTCACATTGGGCTCTGCGCTGACCGTGTGGAGCCTGCTTGGAATTCTCTCTCCCTCTTTCTCCCTCTCTCTCTGCCCCTTCCCTGCTCATGCTCGCTCTCTCTCTCTCTCTCTCTCTCTCTGAAAAATAAATATTAAAAAACCTCACAATTATGTTATTACAAGTATAATTACGAGAAAAGAGTTGCTTATGTTTGTGATCCATAGGAATGACCAAAAAAAAAAAAAAAAAAAAAACAAAACACCACAATGCCATGTGTAACACTCAGACACAGAGAAATCATGAGAATTTTACTAGGACACTGAAAAACTGGCCTGACAAGAAAAGAGTTGCATGTGTCCTTTTCTTCGCTTTTTTTCGTTTCTGTTTCTACTCTGGCAGAAAATTCTTGAATTCTGTTTTTGTGAATTAGTCCCTTCTCTAAGTCATTGTAGGAGCATTACTGATTTGTTTCCTGACTTAGTGGGAGTTATCACATCTTTCCACATTTTTGACACAGTTTAGTATCACACAGTGTTAGAATTGGACACCCCTCTGATGTTTATCCATGAGGAATTGTATTCCAGATGGGGAAGTGACTTTCCCAATATCAATGCCTGGTTAGTAGCAGCTGGTCCTGTGCCTCTGACTTCAAAATGGAATTTCTGTCTGATTTGTCTTCCTGACATCCGTTCCACAGCTGATGATAGATACTTCACTATGTCACTGGCTCCCCTCTGTATCTGACAAATATATTTATGTACTGACTATAGTGACCATATAGCTAATATATATTAAGAGTTTACTGTATATGCTAAAAAAGAAGCTGAGGGTTTTATGTGCATGACGTTATTAATCTTTACAACAACGTTTTAAGGGGAACATTATTATTACTTTCATTTTACTGATGAGAAAACAGAGTTAGACCAAGTCTGTGGTTCCCTTACCAGTTTTTTAAACAATGAGGTTATCTTGAAAAGCAAAATAAGTAGTGTTAGTCTTAGATTAAAACTCAGAATAAAATATCCCTGATTCCATCATGACATCAATAAATAATTGAATAAATAAATTGAGGAGAAGGAACAAACTTCCTTATAGAGGATTCCAATGAACAAATGTAAAAGGGGTGAGGGAAATAGAAAATCACCATTAGAACACCACGGTAATAATTGTTGCAGGTTTCAGTACATGGAAGTTTGAGGGCAAACACAATATTTGTAGTTTCAAAGTATCTCCCTCAAGATATTTATTAATTAAAAATGGAAAAATAACAACTTTTCTATTAATAGAATTAACAGTAGCCTAGCAGGCACCATTTCAACTGAGCGATCAGGGTTAACATCACCAGTAATAATATCTAATGATATCTTGCACCCCTGATATGATGCACTGAGAAGGGAACTTCATTTCTGTGGTATTCTTGTTGAAAAGGTATAACATCAGTCTCCTCATGAGAAAATATCAGACAAACACAAATTGAGCAACCTCGTATAAATTATCTACCTTTACTCTTCAAAAGTGTCAAGGTCATGAAAATCTAGGACAGACTGAGGATTTGTCCTAGCTTGGAGGAGGCTGAGGGGACATGGCAACCCAATGCAAGACAGAATCCTGGGAAAAAAGGATATTGGTGGAAATATTGGTGAAAACCAAATAAGTGTCACTCCAAGTAAGTACAGCATTATATCAGTTCATTTCTTAATGTTGATCATTGTATTATGGTTATGTAAGATATTAAGATTAGGGGAAGCTGAGTAAAGGATATTTGGAAACTCTACCATTTTTTTGCAACTTTTTGGTGAGTCTAAAATTATTTCAAAATGGAAAGTTGGGAAGTGGATTATAGAGTAGGTTGTCAGGCCACACCTCAGACTTACAAAATTAGAATATTTCAGGTTGGTACGACCCAGAATTCTGTACCAGGGAAGCCCTGTGTACAAAGCCATACATAAAGAAAGTAGTACGGTCAGTATTTGAACCCAGGTCTGCCTGATTTGAAAGCCACTTCCCTTTACCCCCACAGGCTGTCTAGTAGAGACTTGAACTTCATGGAGATTCAGACTGAAAATATCAGTGATATTTGAGATAAAAATGCTCAGTGCAAAATACTGCTTTTTATATCCTGTTCTTTTAAATACACAGCAATATGTGATTTATGATTGAATAGAACTAAAGACTATTCTTCCTGACCTTAATTCCCAAATCATCTCCATTTGTTTCAAATAAGCACCATAGTTATTCCAACCAAATACTGTACATTGCAAGCTGTAATTCAGTGCTTGCTCCATTGTTAAAGAGGAACTCAAAACTGTGACTGTAAACGTCACCACTGTAAAGTATGGGCATGTCATGTCATAGGAATTGCATGATACACACACACACACACACACACACACACACACACACACGCACATACTTGGGACTGCTTAAAAAGAGGTAAATCAAAGTTTAAATGTAAGGCATGTTTTAATGTGTCTTCTTTTCTTTTTGGCACAGCTCATCTTTCAGGTTGCTTCAGGGTCTGGCAAGTAGAAGTTTCCAGGAGGCCAGAATTTCCCACACTTGGGGGATCGTTGCCAAAGAGGTGTGGCAGGGAGGTTGTTGAAGGGCTTGGAGTCCAAGTCCTCTTCCTCCTCACTACCTTTTGCACGAGGCACCATATAAAGATGAATGTGGTGTAGTCCCTGCCTTCAAGTAACTCCTGGCCTAGTTTGGATGGGGACCCATGCATGGTTCGGACTGGGGACTGGACAAGAAAGGGCAAGAGGAAGGTAAACATTGCTTTTGGAACAAATATGACCATCACCATTTTCACACACTGGGACATTGACATAATTTACCCAGATGTGATGGCTCTATTCTTAGAAATTGGGCTTGCACTCCTCCTTTGTATAGTGGATCTCCTCTCCTCCAAGAGTGGGGCTGTGGTCTGGAAATTTAAAGAGCTTTCTGCTGTGCATAATCAAGTTGCAGGAATTGGGGACTGTTACCCAGTGCCTCAGAGGCAACTAAAAACGAGCAGGAATGTGGAAGTGGGGTGCAGTCTGTGCCCCCCGATTTCCCCAGATAAGTCAGAGGAAGGATGAGCTTGGAAGTGGTGGGGTGGGCAGACACTTATGCTGAGTATGGAAGTGGAAAAGTGGGATAATAACAATACAATACAGTGGAGTCATGTGCTGATTGTAATAGAACCACAGAGGAGAGGATCTGGCCCTTTAATGGGTCGGGGGCTGGAGACAGGAAAACCTCATAGAGTACATGATATGTGAGATTAAAATATGAGTAAGAGTTCACTAAATGTCGGAAGAGAAAAGAGCTTTCCAGAAAGAGGGCTCATACATTAGTGAGCAATAGTACCACCTCCTAGCACCTTTAACATTTTTTCTTTGAGTGAGATATTGTATCTGTATAGGGCTCCTGCCAAAATACAGGTAAGTTTCCTGGGAGTGTATTATGATCATGTAACAGCAGTTTCAGAGGAATATACCACGTGAATTTTGCTAAAGGAAGAGAAAAAAAACAAGGCACTCAGCTCTGGGAGGTCAGGTGCCATCCGTATATCTAACCCTATTTGGGGCTGAAATGGGGTCCTGGGCATCCAGGGAGATATAGAACAGTGGTGCTTGACAAAGCGAGTATGTGTGTGGAGGGGGACAGGATCCAAATCAGGTTCTGAAGATAAATGTTCCCTCATGAGCCATGCTGGCTTTGACAAAATGGCGGTTCCTGTGTTTAGATGGGACATGGCTAACCATTCAAACCATTACTGTGTTTGAAATGAACAACATGTCGAACAAAAAATGTGATAGTAACAATGAAATGGCTAATGGTTATTGAGAATTCATTGTGTACTTTATATGCAATTTCTGATTTCAAACTTCCTGCCATCTGGTAAAATAGATACTATCATTGGCATCTTCACTTTGCAGAGGAAGAGACAGAGAAGGGGTGAACTAAGCTGGCCATGGTCATAGAGCCAACAGGGGCAGATCCTAAATCCCAGAGCAGCCTCCTAACTACTAGCTGTGCTGCCTCTCTGCTGATGGAAGATTCAAGCCAAGATATGAGCATAATCTTAGTGATTGAATGTACACTAAATGTTTTCCATGAGTTTCCCTTCATGGCATTTTGGGTGAGACGATTCTTTACTGTGTAGGACTGTCCTGTGCAGTAGTACCTATGAGTCTTGCTCCCCAACTGCCAAGTGTTTCTCAGTCATTGTGCCTGCCCACATCCACTTCCCCATGCTGTACTGCTAAGAATGATGGCAGGCTCATAAGGCAGGACCTGAGCTAATTAAACCTGAAAATCTGACCATGGGCAAGAGGTTGGGATAACTTGGTGACTCTGGGCAAGCTTTTCAAGTTCCCCAAGCCCCAGTTTTCCTCATCAGGATAATAATATTGGTTCTCCAGATCTCATAGGATTGTGATGAGGAACCTCTAATTTCAGGATTGCTTCAAAACAATTAAAGTAGAATGTTGTGCAAGACCTAAAGACAAATAAGAAGGAGCTGTTGCCCACCTGGAACTCACAGTCTACCAAGGATGAGCGAGGCTATCACCAACCCTTATAACCAATGGACTGATGTAGAGCTTTGCTATACTCAGTGTGGTGCATGGGCAAGAATTGCATCACTGGCTTGTTAAAAATATAGAATCCCATCCCTCATCCCAGCCCAACTGAATCCAAATTTGTCTAATAACAGGATTCCCAGGTGGTTTGGATGCATCTGAATGCTTGAAGAGTCCTGGCTGTAGAGCACGCAGGAGGGACCAAGTAAGTGTGTTTGTTGCAGTGACCAGGGACGTCTTCCAGAGAAAGGAATGCTAGGCTTTGAAAAAACAAGCGGGGTTCCAACAAGCAGTGAGAAAACAGAGTATATAAGAGCCTGATAGGTAGGAGCATAGAATTTCTTTCCTTGTCATTATTTCTTAGTTTGAGACATTGTGGCTGCAAAAGGAATGACAATTTATGTGTACTCAGGAAATGAGAGGGTCTTTGAGTATCCAGGTTCATGTCTGATAATATCAATTCAGTTCAACAAATGTTACTGGACATCAATCATTGATTGCCATTCAACATACATGTGTTCTAGCTATGTGAACGAACGGTGAACAAAACAGGTGTGTTCTTTCCCTGAGTTCTGAACCCAGAAGAGCCCAGGTTAGAATCCTGGGAAAACCAGACACCCTTGTCTAAATGTGGGATAGTTTTAAGCTTCATCATTCCTCAGTTTCCACATCTGTAAATGAGATCATAATGGTACCTATCTCCCAGTGGGTTTATGAGAAGCTTACATGAGTAACACATTTAGAGCACTAAAGTGCTAACAGGAACATAGAACAAGTTTATTGGGCACTTTCTATAATTAGTGGTTAGTGTGGTCAGAGTAGCTGGAAGTATTGGACTAGATGAAACATTTCTGAAGACCTTTTAAGATTCGATGGATGACCAAATCACCTGTGTTTCCCACCCCTAACGGCAGAGAACACTGACCAAGAGGGTAGCCAATAGTAACCATGATACCTAGTTTATACCTAGTCTTTGGTCTTGTGCAAAGACTTTCCTCTTTAGTTATTTCATCCTGGCTCATTCCTTGTTCATGGTGTGACCATGAACCAGTCACTTCACTCCCAGACCTCAGTTTCCTCACAAATATAATAGGGTTTGTTATCAGGATTCAATGAATTACTGTAAGTAAAGTGTTTAGAACAGTGCCTGATTTGTATTAAACAACTGATAAATCTTAGCTGTCATTATCATTTCTCTTTTTATTATTTCCCTTAGTTAAAGAACTATCTGAAAATTAAGCACAAGAGAGGGTATCACTCACATATTGTCAGGGTTGGTTCTAACATATAGTGTCCTTTATGCTCAAATCTTTGGCTGTTCCCCCTCTCTTGTTTGATGGGAACTTGATTTGGTTGGTTATTAAGCTACATAGAGTATTCTTAGTCCCTACCTGTCATGTGAGCAAAAAGGGAAATATGATATATATTCTCAAAATAGCTTATCTGTTAAGAATTCCTTTGCCACCACCTGCCCCCGCCCCAAACTCTTTCTCTCTCTCTCTCTCTCTCTCTCTCTCTCTCTCTCTCTCTCTCTCTCTCTCTCTCACACACACACACACACACACACACGCACACACACACTCCAGTTTGAGAATTTGGACATTTATTTTCAAGTTTGTGTCCTTAGCATTGGCGATTTGTTTAAAGGGGGGACCGATAGACCGAGGGCATCCATAATGATGTAAAACATGGCAGCTGTTGAGAAGCTGCCAGTCAGCCACATCTCAGATTTCCCATCCTGCTAGGTGGGGTACTTCATTGTCTTACCTTTTTCATTCCCTTGTCATTGCTACACAATGTACTCTTTCACTATGAGGAGAAAATGGAACACCTGTTGTAACTCTTTGAGGATTTTGTTCTGTGTTTTCTTGTAAAACCAAACCAGAAACCCCCACTGGCAAAACCAGCTCACTTCCCATTTAAACACAAACTATAAAGTGTCAAGGGAAAGAAAAAGCGAGTTAACCAATGAAAACAGTACGCAGGGGGCCAGAATTGGTTTTCAAGATTTATGGGCTGAAAGGAAGCCAGACTCTAATGAATATTAAGTGAAACCCTTCTTATTTGTGGAAGACAGGCTATATTTTCTTATGGACGTTTATGTGGGATGCCTCTTTCTGAAACTTGAGTTGTCTCCTTAAAATGATACGCATGTCAGAACATTACAGTAAATCTTCTGAAAACGAAAAAATAAATGATGGTTTGGTACGGAAATTATATGTTTTTCCCCTAAAATGTGTCATACTTTTATCTACAGGCACATGTTTTGAGTGAAGAGTAGAGATAGAAAGCAGGGTCTTATATTTCAACTTGCTTTACCCTTGGTTTGACATTCTTATGATTTTGAAAATGAGGCCCAAATTTGGTATAGAGAGTAAGATGTGGCCAGTATCTGTCCTCCGTGTCCTTAGTACTTTTTCCCTATGTTCCAAATTCTCCTTCAATCCTGGCTGCCCCAAGGAATTCCACCCCCATTTCCCTACCACTCCCACCCCACCCCCAAGTGTTGCCGGGGAAAAAATGGACTCTTAGTGTGAATAGGACCTGTTAGCAGAGTATTTTCATTTAAAATATCTTTACTAAGCATGAAAGGAAAAGCTGATACATCCGAGGTATGTAAGGAATTAATAGTGTTTTGTGGGGGAGTTTCCCATCCTAGGGGCACCTGTTGTGTTATATTCTCTATTTCCTAATGATGTACAGTGCAGAGGCCCTGGAGGAGGAGACTGTAGTTAGCTTCTCAGTGTTTCTAAAATCACACTAAAATACTAACTAGGAGCCTCCCTGTCTGGCCTGGCTGGACATGGGAGGCACATATAGAAACAATCCCAGAAGTGAGGCAAACCAGCCTGACAAAGAAATGAAGTATCTGTTAGAAATGCCTTCCATCAGGCAGGATGGACCCTCGTGCTGGAAAAGGAGGGTAGTCAACTGTGAATGACCACATTTATCGATGTTCACTTAGTGCTGTATTCAAATTGTGCAGAGCTTGAATGTAGAGGTCTCAGCCTTCTAGGGAGGCACATCAAGAATATGGTGTAAATATCCCAGAACTAGGTAGAAGTTCTTCCTTTTACTTGTGAAGAGTGGTGATTTGGAACATCAGGCTATAGTCTCCAGGTTAGTCAGATTAGGGTAAACTATACGATAACAGGACAATTCTTTAGTCTCTTCTTTGGGAGGCAATACATTTAGTGGTTAAGGAACAGGATTTGGTGTCAGACGGAAGACAAATCCCTATAGGGCAGGGATGGCATCACCTTTGGTGATACACCTGGCTCTATTCCTGGCACAGAGTACATACTCAATAACTATTTGTCTAATGTTGAGGGAACGAATAGATGGATATATGAATGAATAATCTGCTTGAAATGCCAGAGCTGTTATATTTTAGCTTTATGGCCTTGGGCAGGCTACCCAAATTCCGTGTCAGTTTTCTTATTTGCAAAATTGGAAAAATAACACTTACTGTACAGTTGAAAGTAATAGAAATCTATTGTATCAATGACCCTTAGCACGGTGCTTTAATAAAGACGAGCTTTCATTACAGTGGTAGCAGAAGCAATAATATTAATTGCATTCATAGTCCCAGCATGGGGTTGTTTTTCCACGGGGGAGGCAGTTAAATACCAGATATAGATTCCTGTGGCAGCCACCGAGAGAATGGACAGAGGAAAACTGCAGTGCTGTGGAGTCTGGAGTGTTTTAAGAGGTTTAGGTGAGAGACCGTGCATGCTTTGGTCTTGGGAAAGAAGGTAGAATGGGCCGGAGTGGGTCTGAGTAAAACTGGCTCAGTTTGAAAGGGAGACTGGTCTTTAGGAAGTCAGTGATGTGTCTAGCCTCAAAGTTCAGGCCATTTCCACCACAGTGGGCCTAATATGACCATCTATGTATAGAAGAGGGGGACTAGATCCAAGAATGCAGGTGTGTGTGTGCGTGCGTGTGTGTGTGCGTGTGTGTGTGTGTTTGTGTGTGTGTGTGTGTGTGTGTGTGTGAAAGGCCTGGAAGGCATTGCCTGGTTGGTAATGGAGACAAAGAAAGTCATGGGGTAAGATAGTGGGAAAAAAGGAAGCGTGTGTGTTAATTAAATTCCTTCTATTTTTCCATTCTGTAAGGGATGGGACTTACTTGTGATGTTACCTATGGGAAGCATGACTGATAAGCTGACACATTGGGTTTTCTAACACTTATGTGCACTCACTCTTTCTGGCAAAAAACTATGATGTTTGCTGGCAAGTGATCCTATGCTACTTTTACAGCCAATATTCATGGCCTTTGCAATTTACAAAGCACTTGCTAAAACGGAATCTATAAAAGTATAAACAAGAACCAATAGAGAAAGTTGGTGCCATCAATGTATGTTATTAGCCAGGGTACGCCAGGCATTGGGCCGGATATTTCATATACATTATGTCTGATTTTTACAATCCTTCTTTCCATTTTATAGGTGGGAAAACTGAGACAGAGGGAGGCTAAGTAACTTGGTTAGCATGTTGTCAAGTCAGGATTCAAACTCAGTATATTTGAATTCCAAAGCAATGCTCTTTCTAGTACTCAGTAATACACGTAAGGATGCAAAGCTAAGCATGGCCCTGTCTGCTTTTGTCTTCTCTCATCCACAAGTTATCTTTCATTATGTGGATGGGCTAGTTCAGTGTTAGGAATAGATACGTTGATGAAAAATAAGCATTTGCTGTTCCAGGGGCCATGCCTGTATCTTAATAAGAGCTACAGACATGGAGGCCTTAATATATGCCAGTTACTCTGTCTGCTAAGAGCGTCACATTTACCATCTCTTCGAATTGTCACGAGCCCAGGGGCTGAGCACTGTGTATCTAGTGGGCTGGGATTAGTACGCGCACTCCTCCCTAACCCTCTGCTGCGCCTCGCCAGGGTGGGGTCTGCAGCACCGGCCTCTAGGCCGGATGTAGTAGGAAAATTACATGGGGGACTCCTGTTAACGCACGTTCGCAGCATTTTCGGCTTGACCACAGGCAGCTGGTTGGTGTAGGCCCTTCCCCCTTCCCCCGTCCGTAAACAAGTGAGTCGTGAGTGCAGATCTAGTAGTTCTCCCTTATCCGCAGTTTCGCTTTCCAACGTGTCCGTTACCTACAGGCTGGAAGCTCATGGTCCTTCTGACGAATCATCAGAAGGTCAATAGCAGCCTAACGCTATGTCGCAATGCCTCGGTCGTTCACCGGCTGCGCCTCATCATATGGGCATTTTATTTATTAAAAAAAAATTTTTTTTTTAATGTTTATTCATTTTTGAGTGAGAGAGACAGAGCGTGAGCAGGGTAGGGGCAGAGAGAGCGGGGCAGGGTGGGGGTGGGGAGGGTCACAGAATCCAAAGCAGGCTGCAGGCTTTGAGCTGTCAGCACAGAGCCCAACGCGGGGCTCAAACCCACGAACCACGAGATCATGACCTGAGCCAAAGTCGGATTCTCAATGACTGAGCTACCCAGGCTCCTCTCATATGGGCATTTTAGCATCTCATATTTTGAGAGGAAAGGTAAGTATAGTATAATAAGATATTGAGACAGAGAGAGGAAAAGAGAGGGAGGGACCTTATTCAGATACCTTTTATTACAGTATATTATAATTGTTTTATTTATTAATTATTGCTCTTAATCTCTTACTGTGCCTAATTTAGAGTACATCTAGGATAAACATAGTGTGTAGGGTTCGGTACCATCTGTGGTTTCAGCCACCCAGCAGGGAACAGGGAATCTGGGAACGTATCTCCTGTGGATGAGGAGATATTAGTGTACCGCCCTTTACCAATCGATGTGAACTGTAAGCTGGATAGGGCAGCTTTTGTGGGACCACAGCCCGCCTTCTTACCTTCTCCCCTGCAATAGCGGAAATAATATCGACTATTACTTGTCAAGCTGTTGCTGAATGCCGGTCTTTGTAGTGCCTTTGCTCCTTTGATCCTCACAACTACTCTCCGAGGGTGGAACTGAGACAGGAAGTCAAGGCCATTTGGCCAGTGTCTCTCAGTTGAGCATATAGAACGGCTCCGATTCAAACCCAACGTGTCTGTTCTTAGAGGCTGAATGCCTGGCAAGGATGTCTACAGCTGCTGATCTCCACCAGACTGTAAATTTCTTTGAGGACTATTGTGTTCCGTCACCTTCATAACACCGGTCCGTTCAGGGTAGGGACCCGGTAATTCCTGTTACTCAGCAGGGCCACAGAGAGGTGACCGCTTCAGGTGACTGGCAGGGGAGTGAGGCATACTGTATGTGCTCGGTGCCTTTTAATCCACCTGTATTGAAGCCAGGGTTATTTTTCTCTTCTAGATCTGACCTCTGTGTCCTCCTTTTGGCCAGTCGTCTTCCGTCGCTGTGGTTGTTTCACACCTACCTTTCCCAGTGGTTTACAGCCTTAACATTCCGCTCACTTTTCATTTTTAACTTAAGCCTCCCTGCTCAGACCTCTTCTCTGGGTGAATAAGGTTCGCTTTCCACAAAGAGCATTTTCCAGTCAGAATTCCATACTTGGCTGCTTTCTGAGCTGTGAAGACCTGACCTGGGTGGAGGAGATAATATATATATATTTTTTTTTCCTGGGGAAAGGACAGGGCTCAAAGCTTTTGATTGGTCTCAGGGCCCAGTTCTCTCTGGTGCCCTTTTAGATGTACTTGATTAGAGAGCTCCCGGGCTGGTTCTTAGGAGCTTCCTGTGGGCCAGCTGCTACGGTGGGTTGGCAGGTACCAGGTGTGGTAGGCAAACATACCTACCTCAGAGGCCAGGGCCCTTTGAAGTGCCGCAAGAATGTCACACTTCAAAGAAACCTCACTGCAGCTGTCACCTGGCTATCTAGCGGAGGTCAGGGAGTTAATATGCAACTACAAACCCAGTCCGCCCACCTCTGACCAGCACCTGGGAAGCTGGAGCACATTTTCCTCCGGTGCAGAGGATTTGAAAGCGTTGCTCCTGATTTATCTCAGCATTGTTCCTACTTTATCTCAGCAGGAGCTCAGTGCCCTGAGTTTTTAGATAAAAATCCATTGTACACGGCTGTCCAACAATAAAATAAGTAAATGAGCTGCATTTTTTCTTTTCTGAATAGGAATTCTTTCGTAATGAAGTCTCTCCAATTACTATTAGCAGGAGTTTGCTTATGGGACTTATCTATGAGAAAAAAATTAGCGAGGCTTCCTACAAACGGGGCATCTTTTATCTGAGGATCTCGATGCATTGTATGCAAATTAACGAACTCTCCCGGGCTTGGTGTGCACTCAGTTACTGTTTTGAATGTTCCCTGGGCATCCAGCACTCTGGGGCTGAAGTGGGAGGCCAAAGCTTATTTAGAAATTGCAGCAAGATGGGTGCAGATTAGATCTAAAAAAAGGACTTCCTGGTTGTGCTGTTATTAAATGCTGGCTTGAATCACGGAGTCCGTTTTTAAAGACTTGCATGATGAGGGCTCCCTGCCACTTCCTCGATGCTCTTTTGCCACCAAACCAAATCCCCCTTCTCAGTAGAACAAGCTCAGTCTTGGACTTAAGCACAAATAGTAAAGGGTCAAAGGAAAGAAAAAGAGGATTGTGGTGGGGGACCTAGGAAAACCCAAATTCTGGACTCCGTGAAGGCTAGGGCAGCAAGGTGTTGATGCCTCAATTAGCATCGGAAGGAACACGTTTTTCACGGAGTAGATTTTGTTGCTGTTCCTATTTGCGAATTCAGACTTGAACTCCCTTTCCCTCTACCCTGGCCTACACATTCCAATAAAGATTATAGACTCTGTGTTTTTAAGAAAGAGCATAGACAGAATCTGCATATGTGTTTTTAGGATGGAGTTTCAGTTCAGATTTCTGTCTAGTGTCTGACAGATAAACCAGCCCTGATGTTCTAATATTCCCTCCGCACTTGGTTTGTATGGGCTTCGTGTTTCTTCTACCTGGTCTTTCTTGGGCAGGGAGAGAAAAGATTTGGAAACACAACAGGCTTTCTACACACTGTCCACAGCTACTCTGTTCGTGGAAACTGGCTGGCCTCTCACTTTTCCCCGGTCTCCTTCTGTCAGTGTCTTTGGGCCAATTAGAACCATCAAGTTTCTGTCTCCCAGTGTCTTATGAGAACCATCAAAAGCTTCTGAAGTTTTGCTGCTAAACTTTGCAAGTAGTTTTCTTCTACCTTTAAGAATCTACCTTCTCGGGGCGCCTGGGTGGCGCAGTCGGTTAAGCGTCCGACTTCAGCCAGGTCACGATCTCGCGGTCCGTGAGTTCGAGCCCCGCGTCAGGCTCTGGGCTGATGGCTCAGAGCCTGGAGCCTGTTTCCCATTCTGTGTCTCCCTCTCTCTCTGCCCCTCCCCCGTTCATGCTCTGTCTCTCTCTGTCCCAAAAATAAGAATCTACCTTCTCAAAAAAAAAAAAAAAAAAAAAAAAAAACATCGTCTCAAAAATAAACAAACATTAAAAAAAAAAAAAAGAATCTACCTTCTCACATCCATCTGAAGGAGAGTGAGGGGAAGTCCACAGGAATTGAAAACAAGAGTTTCTAGAATTGGGCTGCTTATTTCAAAATTTGGTTCTATCATGTACTAGCCATATGAACTTGCACAAATTTCTTAATCTCTCTTCCTCAGTTTCCATATCTGTCAAATGGGTACAATAACAATCCTTACCTTATTGAAAAGTTGGGAGGGTTTGTATGTAAAACACTTAATAAGCACATAGTAAGCACTCAAGAATGCTTTGATAATAATAATCATTACTGTTAATTAATTGGACTCCAAAAATATAAGAATGAGTCTTATAGGGGAAGACTCATGCCTATATCTCTTCCTAGAACCAGAGCATCTTCAATTATTATAGTGTTTCTCCAGTTGTGGCTTGGATCTTATTAATGGTTCATGGACTCAATTTAATTAGGTCTCAGCTAGCCCAAGAAAAAAGGAAAAAAGAGCAGTAAACAAGGTGGTATTAAGAATAGTATTGTTTTATAAAAGTTTGGTTTCTATTATATATATATTGTATATTATATATGTTTACTTACATACTTATGTATGTTTGTAAATATACCCACAGGAGGAATACTGAATACACTGTAGAATATCTTATTTCCACTGTAGTCAAACAAGTGAAAAACATGAGACTAAAATATGAAGAATTGAAAAGGATTGCTTGTTGCCACCCTGTGACTCCTCTGTGTTGTGGATTATATACTCAGCTTTTTCAAAATGATAGGGTCTTTTAGAAATATGTTTAGGAAAGTCATAAATGCAGCCAATGAGGGAAGAAAGGAATCACTTAAATGACTTACATGGCAGGACAAAAACCATACATATGCAGTATGTAAGTTATGAAAACTCATTCTTTGTAAAGTAGATTCATGCAAAGGGTTAATATCCTTACTGTATAAAGAACACTTACAAAGTATATGAATAGCTAATCCACAAAAGAAGTGAATAGCAAACAAGCATTCAACCTCATTAGTAATAAAGGAATACAAAGGAAAACAGTAAAATTATTTTTCATATATCAAATTAACAATTTTATTTTATGGTATTACTAAATGTAGAAAAAGTTATTGGGAAGTAAATACCTCCACACAAGGCTAGTGAGAATAAAGATTGGCAAAACTTCTCTGAGGGAAAAATTTTGTGATTTCAGTGCAAAAGTCAAAATTGTATCTACCTTTTGAGTTGACAATTCTACTTAGAAGAATTTATCATAAGGCCATAATAAAGCAAGTGAACAAAAATTTAGCAAGCAGATGTTCATTGCAGGAATGTTATAGTAAAACACTGGAAGATAACATTTTCTTCAAAAAAAGATGATTGATAAAATAAACTTTGATATGCTGATACAATGGAATAAAAGATAGACATTAAAAATGATGCGTGTTTGGCACCTGGAGGAATAATTCCCCTTTGTGTGGGGCCTGGTGCTCACAGGCAAATCCCATCTTGAAAGGAGCCTTTCTTTCCTTGGACATCAGACTTCTCTTAAACTATTAAAGACTTAGACCTTAAGTTTTACAGTTTTTTCAAAGGGCAACAGGTTGAATTTAGGCAAGTGCTAAGTTGAATAATAAGAACATGATTGGCACTTAGTAATACATAATGAGGAAGAAATTGTAGGTTACTTATGCATGGGCCAGGTGGCCCTCACTGGCCCTGCTGTTCTCCATAAAAGTCCTGACCACACCCGGGTCAGCTTTGGCCTCCCTCCCCGGGGAGCCTGATGCAAGGGTCAAGCATTCTGGACTGTGTGTTGTTGTTACACCCACTGACGGAACTGCTGTCCCTCCCCTGCCTGGCCCAGCAGAACCCAGGGCTGTGAACTAGGGCTGCCGGTGCCATGCAGCTACCAGGACGCTGCCCACCTGCCTCCCTATGGTCACTGGGAGCACTTCCTCCCCCAGCTAGCAACTGTGGGTGAGGATGATTTGGGCGTCCATCTAGTCATCCTTTTTGTTTTCCTCATAATGTATTGAGTCTAGACCACTGGTTATAGTTTGTAAAACAAACAAACAAACCCAAAAAAACCCCACTCCTAGTCCTACTTTTGAAATGTAGAAATTAGCCTCTAATCAGGCTGTAACATATAGAAATATGGCCAATAATATGGCAAGTGAAAACGGTTATGACACAGTATTATGTACAGTATAGTATCATTTTAGGACAAATAGTATGAATTCATATACACTGAAAATAGATTGAAAGGGAGAATATAACATTGGTAATACATATTAATATACTATATATTTTATTATTATATGTAATATTATATATGTAGCCCATAAAATTGGGATTGGTTGGGAAGATTCAGGTGATACCGCCCTTCAGTTTCTCTCCCTTTTGTAATTTTTCTCTAATAAGCAAATATTACTTTAATAATGAAGACAAGTGAATCTTTTTGTCATTGGTGCTGTCTTGTTCACTGACGCTTGGGTCCTACAACGATATCTAGTGCAAAGCAGATACGTGCAAAGGGTTAATAGCCTCACTTTGTGAGCGTATAAGGGATGCTTACCAAGTTTAGGAATAGCTAAGCAGCCTCTCAAGAAACATCTTGGATAGATGAATGAATGGGTAAATGTTGAAGGTCATCACTTCCATTGGGAATGGAGAGCAGTAAAAAGGGCTCTAAATGCATCGCTCCTGTCAATAGCCCTGGCTTGTTAGGTTCACAGGTGAGAGTTTTGTTAGTATGTGTGGAACAACATAACTTCTTTCTGCTTTAAAATCACCCATGGCTCTGGGCTCCCTGTCTGTGTGCTCTCTTTCCTCCTGTGCAGAGGCTTCCTGCCTGCTGACCCAAGAGGTCTGGCTACTGCACTCCAGCTAACCCGTCAGCCTTCCCCTGGGGGGTAGTATGACCATGAACTTGGTCCTTGGTGTTCAACTCAAGTCTGGCCAAAAGTTGAAGAGAGATGGCACATTAGCTACAGCATTCTTGTTTCTTGTCCTTCTTCATGGGGGTGTTTTGGAGACTAAATTAACTGAAGCACCAGGTGTGGGGCTGGGAACGTGGTGAGCGATCAGCCAATGCAAGTTCCCTGTCCGTGGCCCTCTGCCCCTTCAAAGCCCTCTTTCTATACTGGAGGTTTTCCTCTGGAGGGCTGGGGTAGCTAATTATTTCAAGCTGGTGTGGGAATTAGCTCCGGAGATTGACTGGCGGATCAAAACTTGGATTGTTCTGACCAAAAGGAGCACCACTCTCTACCTCATTAAGTGTGTTTTTGGCATTTTGTCTTTCTCTCTCTTTCTGGCCACTCTCCTGCTCATACTTCTTTTGGAGTCTGCACTGATGAATCTCAAGTTTTCACAGTACCACAGGGTTTGTGGGAACTGAATAAATTCCTTCAAGATCTAACATAAAAATAAGTCCTGGCCCGGTGCCTAAAAGAAGTCACTGGGAACCCATTCGGAGCTGGGCAGTGAGCCCAGGCCCAGGCTAATGAGACATTTACATTCTAGACCTTCCCTTCCAGTTTGGTCTTTGTGGGATGCATTTGTGAGTTTGTGCCCGAGGGGGGGGCCTCTAGCTTCCTAGTGTGGTGTGATGGGTTCCTGCCGGGGAGCAGAAGCATCATGAAAACACACAAACAAATCCAACACATTTAACAAATGACAAATCCTTAGCCCAGAGCACTTACTTGTTTTTTGCAACTACTTATTTTTCATTTACATTCTCTCCTGAGCCTTTGGGTCTTGCATGTCTGTTTACTGCTAAAATCTAATCTTTTACTCTGACGGGAGGCCAGAATAGGCAAAGGAAAAATGTAACCTCATTTCTTTCAGTATCTGTGGGAACACTTGGCCCCGGGGTCAATGTTTGTTGAGTTTTAGGAGAGCATTTTAACCTATCAGGCCCAGGAATATTTCAAAGGCACCTAGAAGAGAATTGGGAATTGGGAAATAAGCACTAGGAGGAAGTTGAAGGTACAGTGATCATTTTGTTTGGAGAAT